>NC_068312.1:4237605-4537605 GCF_025860055.1 Xyrauchen texanus
TGCTTCCATTCATATGCAGATCAATCCAATAACGGTTAGTAAAAAACGATAACGTAGACAAACAGGACAAGTTAAACTCTCACACACTGCTGCTGCGTTTCGCCATTACCAGCGCCACCTCGCTTTAGCTAGGCAATGTAAGTAATGGCAGAAGTGGATATGTTGGATAATATAAATTAAAATTAAAATTCAACTGTGTCCCGCGACCCTGTACACAGGATAAGCGGTTGACGATGGATGGATGGATGGATTCAACTGTGTATTGCACATCATTATTGCTCAATGGGGCAATTTAATTGTTCATTAGATGGATGGCCTGAGGGAAAAAACTGTTCCTGTGTCTGACGGTTCTGGTGTTCAGAGCTCTGAAGCGCCGGCCAGAAGGCAACGGTTCAAAAAGGTAGTGGGCAGGGTGAGTGGTGTCCAGAGTGATTTTACCAGCCTTTTTCCTCACTCTGGAAGTGTATAGTTCTTGAAGGGGGGGCAGGGGGCAACCAATAATCCTCTCAGCAGACTGAACTATCCTTTGTAGTCTTCTGATGTCTGATTTTGTAGCTGCACCAAACCAGACAGATATTGAAGTGCAGAGGACAGACTCAATGACTGCTGAGTAGAACTGTTTCAGCAGCACTGGTGGCAGGTTGAACTTCCTCAGCTGGCGAAGGATGTACAACCTCTGCTGGGCCTTTTTCACAATGGAGTCGATGTGTATCTCCCACTTCAGGTCCTGTGAGATGGTAGTGCCCAGGAACCTGAATGACTCCACTGCTGCCACAGTGCTGTTTAGAATGGTGAGGGGGGACAATGATGGGGTGTTCCTCCTAAAGTCCACAATCATCTCCACTGTTTTGAGTGTGTTCAGCTCCAGGTTGTTTTGACTGCACCAGAAAGCCAGCCGTTCAACCTCCTTTCTATATGCAGACTCATCATCATCTCGGATAAGGACGATGACAGTGGTGTCGTCTGCAAACTTCAGGAGCTTGACAGAGGGGTCCTTGGTGGTGCAGTCATTGGTGTACAGGGAGAAGAGTAGTGGGGAGAGCACACATCCCTGGGGGGCACCAGTGCTGATGGTACAGGTGGTGGAAGTTAATTTTCGCTGCCTCACAAGCTGCTGCCTGTCCGTCAGAAAGCTGGTAATCCACTGACAGGTAGAGGTGGGAACAGAGAGTTGGTTTAACTTATTGAACTTAACGTATGATTGTGTTGAAAGCCGAGCTGAAGTCCACAAAAAGGATCCTTACGTATGTCCGCAGTCTGTCCAGATGTTGCAGGACGTGATGCAAACCCATGTTGACTGCATCCTCCACAGACCTGTTTGCTCGATAAGCAAATTGAAGGAGGTCCAGAAAGGGTCCAGTGATGTCCTTCAGGTGGTCTCTCAAATGACTTCATGACCACAGATGTCAGGGCGACAGGTCTGTAGTCATTAAGTCCTGTGATTTTGGGTTTCTTAGGGACGGGGATAATAACGGAGCGTTTGAAGCAGCATGGGACTTCACACTGCTCCAGTGATCTATTGAAGATCTGAGTGAAGATGGGGGCCAGTTGGTTAGCACAGGAACGAAGGCACGCTGGTGAGATGACATCTGGACATGGAGCCTTCCTTGACCTTTGCTTCCGAAAGACACGGCACACATCGTCCTCACAGATCTTGAGTGCAGGTAGTGTAGCAGGACGGGGTAGGAGGAGGGTTGCAGGAGGTGTTAATGGTTGTGTGAAATGAAGGTCCAAGTGCATGTGGGGTGTGAAATTGGGCCTTTCAAATCTGCAATAAAACACATTCAGGTCGTCAGCCAGTCGTTGGTCCGCCACAGGGTTGGGGGTAGGGGTCCTGTAATTAGTAAGTTGTTTCAGGCAACTCCAATCTATGGGGGAAAAAGAACACCTTCCTGTGTGCATAAGTATCTTGCTCAGGTAAGTGAATTTTTCTTTTTTTCCAAAAAAGTGAGAAAAGGTAAAAACAGCTGGTGCATCCTTTTCCCATTGTAAGTATGTCTTGTCCCTTCTATTACATTTATAATTCTAAAGCTACTCAAGTTATTCAATCAAAAGTAGTGAGTGGTTTTCTCATTTCCTTGTTAATGTTATTTGATTAATAGCCTTTATATGACATAGCCTACTAGACAGAGCTCAATTCAGTTACATGTACACTTCAAGTCTGACATTTTGATGCAACTACACTTTTTGTCCCACTGTTTAAATTCACTTTAGACATGTTTAGACATTTAGACTGTGTTTACATTAAATCCTCACCAAGAGCGCTCAAACATTAGCTGGCAGCTGCCTGTAAATTAAACAGCATGCAGCTACAGTCGTCAGGAAATAAAAAGTAATATTTATATTTCATCTAGATCAACACCAGTGTTGCTCTTGCTATCGCTGCTGATGTTCTAGATGTAGAACATAGGCTAAATATAGAAAACTACTCAAAAGTTTGATCGAGGACATCTCTCTTTTTTCAGATAAATATCTAGATCATTTTATTGCCCAGCCTTTTGATAACATTGCATTAATCTCTAACAGCAGCCCAATAATCTCAGTGATAAATAGTTAAATTACAGGCTACGTTATAGACACACAGAATCTACTAAGCATAAAAATGAAATTTACCTCGATATGCTTCTTCAAATTAGAGGCAGGATTAATGAGCAAATTGAGCAAATTAAACTTACATGACACAATCAAGCAATTGGCCTTTTTCCCAGCGAAAAGCCCTTTCAGGTGTGGCCAGTTATGTTCAGCTGTAAACTGTGCTGAGGCATTCTCCTCAGTTGGCGCCAGATCTGCAGATGCCGTTCAAGTTTTTACATGTGATTTGATGGGAGTCACGAGACTCTCCTTAGCCAATCATGTGTATAGATAAAAATAAAATCAAGACAGGTAAGTAGTGAACACAGATGGTGGAAAAATAGCGCAGTAAAAGTACAGTTACAGCACTTAAAATGTACTCAAGTAAAAGTATAATATTTTTAAACTGCTTAAGAAAGTACAATTCTTGGGAAAAAGTAGTTAATTACAGTAACGTGAGTATTTGTAATTCGTTACTTTACAACCCTGCCTATATGTTTTAGGGTATCAATTAACTTTGTAAGCTCACCTCAATCTTAGTTGAGTAGATGGCATGAGGGTAAGTAAATGATAAGAGAATTTTAATTTTTGTGTGAATTATTTAAGTAGAACATGGGGGGCCACATTGTCCTCCTTTTGCCCCGAGCCCCCCTTAATTTATGACGCCAGTAGAAAAAGTTTGGTTACAACTGTGCTAAATTAATGCAATGAAAAGCTGTGTCAATGGCATATTTTTTTTCCCCTCTTGCCATATATGGAAAGATGGGACAAATCATTGGTCATCATGGGCTAACTTTGGCACTGGGTTTGGGCATCTCTGAATTAGAACATTTGCATTTTTTCAAAACTCTTTTTTTAAAGCCATGAACTTCACAAACTTTGGTAAATTCAACTTCTTTTTAGCCTATTTGACAGCCTGGTAACTTGTAAATCAACTGGAAAAACACCAGTCGAATAGATTTAAAAATATGAATTGTACACAATGTGCATTACAGAAAATAAATAAAAAGGTTTTTAATAGAAATAAAAGCTGAAGTTTCACCACTGTTCCACTCACCTCTGTTGGCAAGAAGCACTGCTGTTGGATCCTACAGCGCATTTCCAGCAGCTTTCGCTCTCTGCACGCTGTGCAGTTCATGTGCTTTCTCTGTCTAAAAAAGTGTTTTCCCCTCCTAAAAGAGTTTTGATTTATCTAAAAGAGTTTATTTTCACTCATAAAAGAGCAATACACAACACACCTTTTTAGGACGTGTCTTTTTAAAGATGCCTTTCCGCCTCTGTGTAGTTCCTTGATGCGGTCGATATCTCTCTAAGACCGACGGTCACAGACGCTGCCTCGTGTGCCTGGGCAGCGATCACACTGAGGCAGCGTTTGTGGATGGCTCATGCACTCATTGTGAGAGCATGACCATGGCAGCATTGCGGTCGCGGCTCTCCTTTCTTAAGGTGAACGCCACTTCAGCTGCCCCCGTGTCGCTCCTTCTTCCCACGGGATTGAAGACAGCACGGCTGGCGATGAAGGCGACTTGGTGATGACAACGGGCTCGGTTTCGCCGGGTAAATCCCCACGAACTACCCGCCTCCCGGCACGCTTGCTGCACGCTTCCGTCCGGCCTCGAGACAAGTGCGGCTCACCTCGCGGCCAGCCAGCATTCTCCCTTGAGCCCCCGGAATTAGATGAGGACATTGGTGCTGCATCAGAGAGCATCCAGGCGTCTGGCGCAGAGGACTCGACTGGGCTGCCACCTTTGGTCAGCCCACCCAGTCTGAGTCCGACGCACAGATGGCCGACATGCTTACCCGAGCTGCCGTGAGCGTGGGCTTGGACTGGATCCCACAGCCCTGAAGGCGTGACGATTGGTACCTCGGATCAGGTCGCCGCTCTGCCTACTCAATTACCTCGACGATTGGCTCATTCTAGCTCTGTGCTCAGACACCTCAGCCATTTAGGGCTTCAGGTCAACTGGGAAAAGAGCAAGCTTGGCTCAGAGCATCTCTTTTCTCAGCATAGAGTTAGACTCAATCTCAATGACGAGCGTGTGTGTGCAGTCAGTGCTCAGGTGCCTCGCTCTCTTTGAGCCCTGCACAGCGGTTCCTCTAAAACAATTCCAGAGACTCCTGGGGTATATGGTATCCTCAGCCGCTGCCGTGCTGCTCGGGTTGATGCATATGAGACCACTTCAGCACTGGCTTCAGACTCGAGTACCGAGATGGGCATGGCGCCACGGCACATACCATGTGTAAATTTTGTGCAGACTTTCAACCCTTGGACAGACCTCTGTTTTCTGCAGACCAGAGTCCCCTTACAGCAGGTGTCCAGACGTGTCGTGGTCACCACAGATACTTCTCAACTGGGTGGGATGCCGTGTACAACAGGCATGCTGCCGCTGGCTCCTGGACAGGGCCCCGGCTGTGTTGGCACATCAACTTCCTAGAGTTTCTGGCTGTATTCCTTGCCCTCCATCAAGAGTGTTGGGGACCTGCAAGCATTCTCTGTCAGCAACACATGCCTGGAGTTCGCTCCGGCACATACTCAAGTTATCCTGAGACCGCGACCGGGCTATGTACCCAAGGTTCCTACGACCCCATTCAGGGACCAGGTCATGAACCTGCAAGTGCTGCCCCGGGAGGAGGCAGACCCAGCCTTTTTGTTGCTGTGTCCGGTACATGTTTTGCGTATCTATGTGGACTGAACGCAGAGCTTTAGATGTTCTGAGCAGCTCTGAGCAGGATACGGCATCTCCAAACAGAGGTTAGCTCACTGGGTCGTTGACGCCATCTCTCTGGCCTACCAGACCCAGGCCGTGCCCGCCCCCTTGCGAGTTTGATCACACTCGACGAGAAGTGTGGTATCCTTGTGGGCTCTTGCCAACGGCACCTCCCTAGCAGACATCTGCATAGCAGCAGGCTGGGTAACACTCAACACCTTTGCGAGATTCTACAATCTCAGGGTTAAGTCGGTTTCATCCCGTGTTTTGTCAGGTCCGAACCGGTAGAACACGGTTATACGGAACAGCCGACCGGGTGTTCCGCTTGCACCTTGCGCCCTTCATCAAAGTGATCTAGTGTGCCTTCTCTCCCAGGTTAGCCACTAAGCTTTCGTTTCCTGGATGATTCGTCCTCCCTAGCCATCTGGCCTGCGAATTCAGCTGAGGAATTTGCGACCAGACCAATTACGAGCCACAAGTGTCCTGTACTGGGGTAGGGCTCCACAGGCTTAATTCCCTCTTCAGGCAACTCCCTGTTATGTATTTTCCGCGGTATGGTCCCCCTGCCAGGTGGACCCATGTCTCCCTTGCGCAGTCCCTCTGCCCCCGGTCGCTGTGTTTGTAGCGACCTTCAGGTAGGACCTACCACCGCGCCGCACCCGCGTGTGGCCAGACAACTCAGGTGGTGTATTGGCCACATATCACCTCCCCCTAGTCTGGGCAGGATGTGGCCTCTGCAGGGTCTTTTCCCCCAGAAAGACCCCGACGCATTTCATAGCATTAAGATGCTATGCCCCAGAAGCCCCAGCCGCTTTACACTCTATGCGACAGACATAGAGAGAGAAAAGGCAGCGACTGTCGAGCTTGCTCCCATGCTGGTTATGTAGCACCTGTTTCCCCCTCAGGAGTGCTGGGAACCTAAGGTCTGTATATGACACCTTTTCTGGGGGCATTGGTTGGGGGTTACGTGCGGCCGATACAGTTGCTTCTAGCACGCAGCAGCCTGCTTGCACCTGTGTCAGCAGTTCACGTAACATGGTGTAGTGCATGGCGCTTTTGAACGGGACACCTTGTGTCACTTCATTCGACACAACGTTGAGTGAGTGACAGAAGGGGAACATCATGGTTACTGTTGTAACCTCCGTTCCCTGAGGGAGGGAATGAGACGTTGTGTCCCTTCTGCCATGACACTGGACCTACCACTGTAAACGGCCGTACCTTATTCTCAGCTCCTCAGTGCAAAAACCTGACTGACAGACACACGCCCGCTTCCCTTTATACCCATATGTCCGAGGGTGGGACATGCAAATTCTGTCAATTTCTCATTGGCCTTTTCTCAAGTTCAGAGGTATGTGAGGCTCCCAAGGAAGACCCTTGTGTCACTTAATTCGACACAACGTCTCGTTTCCACCCTGGAATGGAGGAAACAACAGTAACCGTGACGTTCTACACATGAAATATAACTTGTCCATATGGTATCCTGCATGACATGATTCATATTGCCTCTTGGATGATAAAGACAATGAAACAATGGTGGATAAATTTAATGGATGTTCTGCTTTTAAAGTAATATACACACCAAACCATGACCGAATAGTAAATCCATCATCAATGAAAGTTTATAACCAAATGGTTAAAGCAGACTGGTGTACATCACTTGATCACGGTACATTTGATGGTATGCCAAATGCTCCAGATATCGAGTGATAAATAAAATATAAAATCTGTTATAATTCTGGAAGTGGGCTGTTGTTTCGATTTGTACATGTACATCAATATTTTACTATCAAGATGTACAGTTGTTGCTTTAATTTATGTTAGTTTTCTACATACCATGCTGTGGTATTATTCTTGTAACTTCCGTGTAAAGCATTCAAATATCATATCGACTGATGGAACGTAGTAAAATAAAATATAATTATTACAATATATGATTTTCTATAATTACCAAGCAATCAAAAGAGAACAGAGAAAGATGTCACTGCAGCTGTCCACGATGCATATAAAGAACACGCGTTCTGCATTCTATGAATAGAATCTGCATGAGATCAGTAAAAGTAACTTTTGTATCCACCTGATGATTGATAATTTAAATATTGTTTGCAGTAGATTATGTGTAATTTCTAATGTTTACATTCTGCATCAAAGGCAAAGGTTGCCGTAATATGCATCTGTTACCCTCTATTATTGTATTTTATGATACATTTTGCAAAAAGAATCCACATTAAAATCATGAAAAGGTCTTCTCTCTAACCCTTGCTCAGTCACACACACACACACACAGACAGACAGACAGAAAGACAGACAGACAGACAGACTGACAGAGAGGTTTCTTTCACTATATAAGTGAGGACATCTCATACACTGTAAAAAAAAATGTGTGTAAAATACGGTAAAATACCGGCAGCTGTGGTTGCCAGAACTTCACCGTAAAATATATGGGGACAATGCATAACACTTTACGGAATGCTTTTTGGCAACTGTAAATTTTACAGTTGAGAATTGTTTGTTATTTACGGCAAATTACTCTGAAATAAAACAGATATAATGTAAACCTGTTTACAGTAATTTACTTTAAAAATAGCAGCTGTAAATGTAAACTTGTTTTACGGTAAACTACTTTAACAAATAACAAGTATACTTTAAACCTACGTACAGTCTATCTCCGTAATAAATACAATACAACTGTATGACATATTATAGTATTTTATTGTAAAGGTCAGTTTTACAGAAATTTACCGGCAGCTGTGGTTGCCAGAATTTCACCGCAAAAAATACAGTACACATAAGTTATTACAGTTAGTTGCCATAGATTTTAAAGTCAACAGTCAGAGGACATTGTAAATTACTAAATTAACTATTAAATACCACCCATTGTAAATCATACTACCCATTGTAAATCAAGGCACAGACTATCATTAATAGACTTTAAAGAACCTGTTTTTTTTTTCCTTCTTCATACAGGCACTGTGTTATAATAGTTAGAGCTGATCAACTTGTTCAGTATACTCACAAAGATGTGTTGATCCTGGAAAAAATGCATGTGTCCATAATAAATGAAGGATAACCAATGGTGGAATAAACATCAATCAGCAACACTTGCTCTGGCTGAACAATAGTAATGAGTCCACGCTTGACTGAAGATATGGGACTGTGTCGGTTCGAAAAACTGGAAACGTAAAGCTTGCATCGTCACGGGTACTACCTGAGGACTCACACGTAGTCACTGTGGACTGGTATAATCTCTCTGCAGGAAACAGACACAAATAGAAGTTAGTTAGATACAGCCCATGAGCATTATGAGCATAAAGAGATAAGTCTTCTTTTTTAACGCCACTCTGATATTCAATAGAGTATCAGGGCAAAAGCTTGAAAGAAATCTCAGCACATATCACAAGCATTTGTTTCACATCTGTCAGGTTGCAGCCTAAATACACAGTTGCATCCACTTAAGCAATCCGACAATCATCATATTTGTTACAAATCATCAAATGAGACCAGTTACCAGCCAAATACATAAAGGTGGTGAAAATTCACTGAACTATACCATTACTTACCAATTATCCTTAAGACTGGTGTCTGAATTATTGGCTCCAGACTTATTGAAGAGAGGTGGGACATAGTCTTTGAAGAATGTTTAGCAGGTGTTGTTGTGTTCATTGTGTTTTGACGTGATCGTCTCTGCAAGCAGAAAAACACAAGATATATATATATTTTGCATTGAAGAAAATTTGATTTTTGTTTGTATATGCTGTTAAAAGGCATTATTCACGGCGCCATCTATGATTTTTAACATGATTGGTGATCTGCAGGTTGACGGTATGTCTAGCAATATTGCCAAACTGATATTCGTCCAAGTGCAAGACAACTTTAGTAATATGATGTTAAAAGTTAAGAATCTGATCAGAAAGTACACCAAGATTGTTAACATAAACATTAAACTATTAAACAGTTGAGATCAAGCATATGGACCTCTGTCTTAAGAAATTTGAGACATTTGGAAATGTTTTACAAGGAAAGATTATGAAAAGATTGTGAATGAAAGACTGAAAATTGTAGTACTGCAATTTTGTCCATATCAATGACAATAGAGTTAAAATAGATGAGCAAGTGACCAAAACTTAACACGTATGATATGACAATTATTGATGCAAGGCAGTTCCAGTTTAAAGCTTATAAATTAAACGAAAAAATCCGAGACTTGACCATCCCCCATTTCTGCAAAGTTGGCAGCACTGAATTATACTGCCGTGCCATGTTAAGGAAAGGGTTAAATTATTTAGTAGTACTTAAAAACTATTTTGTAAGGAAGTCATTAATGTATGTTGAATAGTACAATTTACCGCTAATTATACTCTAAAGGTATCTAATCCAAAAGGAGACTCGCAAGAAAAAGAGATTGATGAGGTCCATGCCACGTAAAACCACTTGTAGACATAAGAGGAGATAAAAGAAAATACATTGTCCTAAATAAGAAAAATTTGTTTCAAGTATGTCTTTCAATCTTCTAAATGCAGTTTGTAAATTACATGTAATAAATACATGGCTATATTCAATGAAAAACAAACAAGCTTTGCCTCACCTGGTAGAATACAACATGTTGCAGTAACCAAAGTACGTTTCCATGCAAGGCCTGGTGATGCAATCCTGGTCTCTTTACACGGTTTCCTGTTGATCCCTACTGCTGCAGTTCAGCAAAGCAGATATGACAAAAAATATATATCTTTCTTTAAAAGTAAAATAAAAATAAATAAAGTAATAAACTGTTGAAATAGATAATAATCTTACCTTTTTTTTTTGGTGTCACAAAGATGCAAGTTGTTTCCTCCAAGTCAATGACAACTCATGAGTTTGAAAGCAATGCCTAAAATGTGACAAAAGTGAAAGTCATCTTTTACACTTATGATGAAAAGATAATTTTCACCACAGAAGAGTATCCAGCTAGTTTTTGTAGAAAGACAACTTACTTTTAACAAAGAATTTGATAGTGTTCAGTTTACTTACTTTAAAGTAGTTTCTTGCCACCAGCCATTAACCTAATCTCAAGGGTAAAAAAAAAAAAAAAAAGAGGCCAGAAAATGTTTTCCAACAGTTTTATTAACCTCAGCATGTGGACAGCCAAACACTCTGAACCTCATATATCAAATGACAAACTTTTCAAAAGACATTTGCCAAATTTAAATGCATATTACACTATATGCAGGTAGTTTAAACAAATCAAAACTACGCATTATCAAAGTTTTTGGTAAAAAGTTGTGGAATAAACCAGTTTGTCAATTTAACAGAACCAAAAAACAAAGCTTATTAAAGCAGTAACATTAAAGGAACACGCCAACGTTTTGGGACTTTAGCTTCTTCACCGTATCCCCCAGAGTTAGATAAGTCCATACATACCTTTTTCATCTCCGTGCATGCTATAACTCTGCCTGACGCACCCACCGCTAGCCTAGCTTAGGACAAAGACTGGAAGTAAATGGCTCCAGCTAGCATACTAATCCCAATGAGTGACAAAATAATGCCAACATTTTCTTATTTATATGTTGCGATTTATAAAGTTACAGCGTGTACAAATAACAAGATCATATGAGACACAGCCATCTTTTAACCGTATACATACTGGGAACTATATTCTCAGAAGCCGAAGCACTGCTACTTGCTAGCCTGCTGAAAGATAAGCCTGCAATATCTGATGTCTGTCAGAAAGAGTAAGACAGAGGTTTTTGAAATTCTTTAAATTTCTTGCACATCTCTTAAAATAACTATGCTTACTTTCGAAGCGCATAGTCCATAGTCTGATCAAGGGGCCAAATTTCAGGATCAGTGCTGGGTAATGACGTATATAATGGTGCTTTGGTTTCAGGTTAGTTTCTGGGAATAGAGTTTTTCTCAACTCTAAATATTCTTGAATAAGAACATTAAGATATGCAACCTGAGGGACAGAGATTTTCTGAGCACATATCAAGTCCACAATGTCTTTCAGCAGCAGAGTCAACTGCCACACATCATCTGTTCTATCTTTCACATTGTCACCAATTATGAGAGGCAACAGTCTTAAAAAATTCCAGTTCTGTATTGCGTTTCCTGAGAGTTTAGCTGCTTGAGGGTTGACCTCACATGGCTTAGCAGAAGCATCAGAGGCATAGTATTTGAACTGTTTAATTCGCCGATTCAGGGTGGAGTATGTGAACCATGCTTTTTTTTTTATGAAATACTTAAGATAAAGTGCAACATCATAAGACAAAACACCCTCAAAGATGTCATGTCCTAGACAAGGTGGCAAACCTGGCTGACACACATTAAAGTATTTCAAGGAATTGAATACTGACTTGAATTTTACTCCTTCCACTTGTGTATCTTCAGTCTGGATGCGATCTACAGCTGAATTGTAGCTCTCAATGGTGCGGGCTGGTCCACATAGATTAGGATCGTCACCCTGAAATTCAGATCGGGTTATTAGACAGTATCTACAGAAATGTTCTGTGCGGCTGAAATTTTCAGTGAAGCCACCAATGCAATGCGAACCTAGATTATCTCCAGCAATGCAATACAAGGTTCCTTTGACTACGGTTTCATCTGATACCGCAATCCCATTCTCCTCCAATTCCTTTAAGTCTGCAAGTAAATCAGAGAACAACTTAGCATGCCCAAATGCTTTGAAATCTTTCTCTCTGCACAATAAAACAAGTGGCATGTGGTTTGTGTCAGACCGTACATGAAGTGGCAAATTAGCAACAGATAAATAAACGGCTAACACTTTATGTCTCGTCTTTGCAGAGCGTAAAGGGTTTACGACTTCAAAGGCATCCTGGTATAGTACTAGCTTCAAACCTGATGGATTTTGGACAAAAAAGTCATTGGATTTGAAAATCTGACCATCACTAATATCAGATAAAACATCTGATGGAGGCTCTCCAGAGTGCTCCTCTGACAAACATTTCTGCCACATATCAGATTGTAAAAAGCATTTTAAAGTCTCTCTGACAGGCAAACCTATCTATTCTGTTCTCATCTCTTCCTAAAAACACTTTCTTAGGCTCCACGTAGTTGAAATTTTTTTTGAAACACTGAGCTCTTGAGTGTACAGTCCTCATTGGCCCTGTATGACATGCAGAGAACAGATCAGATTCCCTGACAGACTGACAAACTTTGGAGATGTCATCATCTGATAAGGATGTTTCATTTTTTAGCAGCGAAGTAAGTTTACTTAACGTATATGTCTGACCCAACTCATGGATATTTTGAATCTCCTCAACAATATTCTGTGTGGTCGAAGCAGGTAGTAAGAACTGCCCCTGCAGTTTTAAGTAAAATAAACAAACATTTCGAAGAAAAAGATCATTGAAATCATCTGATGTGTCCATACCACCTTCATCTGTACCTGCTGCAACAAATTCAGGGCCAGAGTCATGTATTTCAGTTGGAGCAGATGATGCATGAGGCGAGTCTCTATACAAGTCACTGATACTGCTTTCTGTAAAATCTCTGTTTCCGTGACATGTGGGAGGTAAATGAAGATTTAACCTTAAAAACATCTGTGCATCCTCTCACTGGACAACTCACGGCACGTCCTTCCACAATATGGTCTTTCAAATGTGATATTAGAGCTTTAGCATCTTGGCACTGACGGTCACACAACGCCACTGCACATTTAACAACGGTAAAAACCGTCCCGACAGTAACGTTAACAGGCTCATTTACATTATGTTTTCGGTAAAAATGAGCCTTGAACGATGCATATGTACAGAAACTCTGTTTGCAGTCGGCTGCAATGCACTTAAATAAACAACGTGGTTCATTTCGATGAAGTTTGCAGTGAAGTACATACCCCCTTAATGATTTGACTGACTTGCCACAGAAACTGCAACTAAACATAGCCAATCTTGGTAAAATAACTACAACAGGAGTAGGGCTAAACGTTTTTTTAGCAGTCTGTATCCATTTTGTCAGGCTTACCTTAAAAATAAATGTTGAGTCCCCAGAAGTCGTGTTGTGCCACCATGTAACGTTATTCCCACAGATTGTATGCGTGCTAAAATGGCGCTGACTGAAATATAAAACAACATCGACAGTTAACGTTGCTTGAGCAGTGCACGAGTCTTATTGCTCCCTCTTTCTAAATTAGCGAGTTGCTGTGTCCATTATTCTGTAATGTTTTGAAAATAAGCATAGAAAAAAAATGTAATACGTAACGTTATACCTCGCGTTAGCACGCAGTGTTATCGCTTCTCTTTTCCAGCACCTTCTACATTAATTATTTTGTAGCATACTCTTAAGAAATTTTAAAATAATCATAAAAACAGGATAAATGCAAGTTAAAATGGGATAAAGATAAAATGGCATCAGTACACTCTGTTAGAAGTGAACGATTATCTCTTTCTCCTCACACTCACAATTTGAAAGTTACCCTGTATTCTAAATTTTGTAAAGAAGAGTAAATTTATTAGTGTTGCACTCACCACTTGCATGCAGATCAAGCCGAAGCAGCGCAGTTCACGTGACCTCAAAAGCGGGAAGGTACTCCTCTCCGTGTGCGTGTTTGGCGCTTTGCCAGTTGATGGTCTTCTTGGTTTTTCATGCTTTTGACAAATGTCTCAATGCCGCTTACTACTAGCAAACTATTTATTAATAATTAACCACACAAAATTTCGCAATTAACGTGCAAGATACATGATAGGCCTAAGCCTTTTCTTTTCTTTCTTTTTTTCTTTTATTTATTTTTTGCCTGTTGCCAGGCACCCCTGGTTGTTGCATATCTTTTCACAAAAGAACATTACACAAAAGTAAAGTAAATTACAGTCTATTTAAACATGTTTTACCTTAAAATTGACTTATTTAACAAACACATAGCATTTTTTTAACTTCTAATTACTGTAGAATTTAGGGTATGTGTTTGTTGAATTTTGAAAGGTTATATATTGTAAATTTTATAGGACACAAAATGTGTAATTTACGCAGAATAATACCTTTGATTTTAGGGTAATTACTTGCTTGTGAATTTAAGGTATTTTCCCATTAATTTTACAAAATTTTCACAGTAAGAATGCATGTTTTTTACATATTAGGAGAGTAAAAATTAAAGTCATGTACCATTTCTTAAATCACAGTAATTTATTGTATGAAATACGGTGATACATTATTTTGGTTTAAACAGTCTGTTACTGTTGCTATTTTACAGGTTTTTACTGTAGTTTTCACTGAAATTTTTTACAGTGTAGACTTCCATTGATTTGATAGAAGGCTAATGGTATTTTATATCCCCTAATCCTACCCCTAAACCTTACCCTCACAGAAACCTGTGTACATCAGTAGATTTAAAGCTAAACAAGTTTTGGCCAATTTATGGGGCCTTGTTTACTAGTGAGGACCACCTAAAGTGTCCTGACTAGTGGGTTTTCAACAAGTTGAAACCTAAAAAATTATGAGAATCGTTTCCACTCCAATAGCCAAACTAGTTACAGAAATTTGGAAAACAGTTTAGTAGCTCTTCACACAAAAGTATTTTGTGGGTAAAAACCTGAAAATTGTTTCAGTTAAAATATAAACATTTAGGCCTCCATATTTTAACTGTGCACTAGTCATAGCAATATTTCACCTTCTGGTCTTTTCTTTTTATAGAGAGTAAATAGATTTCTTTGAACTGTTCTCTTGGCCTTTTTTAAAGGTGCATGAGAAATTGTTGAAAAAATGGAATACCTTCAGTGGTTTAAGTTTAATGTGAACCATGAAAGGACACGTCAACCCATTGCTAAACTCAGACATACCTTTTATTCAGTGTTCACCCTTTTCACTGTGGAAAGAGAGCTTGTGTGCTCATGACAGATTGCCAGGTTGCCAGACTGCACAAATCAAGCATCACACTGGCAGAATATATCCAAACTGTGCAAGTGCAAATATATGATTGGGGGATTTCACAAATATGTTGAAATCTAATTCTGATCAGCTAATCGCTGTTACTTATAATGATCCTTAGATCATATAGATGAGAGTAATTCTCCTACTGGAAGACCCGGTTATGGCCAAATTTTTATGTCTTGAGGTGTTGCACCATGTTGTGGGTTACATTCCTACAAACTTGACACGTTTAAAAAAAAAAAAATAAAAAAAATATATATATATATATATATATATATATATATATATATATATATATATATATATATATATATATATATATATATATATATTCATTGTTAATATCTCAGACAACCTTATTTAAAATCTGTAAATCTCTATCTTAGCTATCATTTTGAAATGACCTTTTATGATAGTAAAGTAAATACTCTAACTGAATTTACATTTACATTTATGCATTTGGCAGACGCTTTATCCAAAGCGACTTAAAGAGAGAGCCCTTATTACAGGGACAATCCCCCTGGAGCAACCTGGAGTTAAGTGCCTTGCTCAAGGACACAATGGTGGTGGCTGTGGGGGTTGAACCAACAACCTTCTTCTTAACAGTTTAGACCACTACACCACCACCACTCCACTTAACACAAAAATATGGGCTTTTCAGAGATAACTAATGTTTGAAAGCTTGGCTATGACAACTTCCTCTGATTGGTCTATAAATACGGATTGCAATGTATCACAGTTCAAGTCAGTACATCAAATACAATATTTTTTTCAATAAACTATTTTTATCATATGTATTTTATGCACCAAACTCTGTTGACATTTAAAAAAGAGAAATTGTGAAACTTTTTTGCTGGGTCTCTATAATAAGATGACATAATAGTAATGCAAAATAATGAGATCTTTATAATGACAGAGCAGGCTGCATATATGTTATAAAATAAAATATTATTTCACGCTTAAAATATATCTTATAAAAAGTACATGTCAGAATTTTCAAATCTCTGTGGTGTAAAAGAAAATTGTAGTGGGCATGAATGTAATGTAATGGTGATTGAGAGATATACCTTATCCCTTATACCTTATGATATACCATATTTGATACATGTACTGCAATTTCAACATGCTTTTTCAATGAGTCACATGATGCCATGCAAGGATTGGATGTGTGAACAGTGAGCTCTGTGCACTTTGCTAGTTTAACACTTTTAATGACAAAGTGTTGAGATTCGATACACTCTGTTCCATAACTGTTCTAGGAGGACAATATCTCAAATAATTAAAAATCTTCAAGCTCTGGAGACATTAAAAAACACTTATGTGCTCATGCTGACACCCTGAAACAGGCCCCGAGCCAGGGAGTCAGTTTGGTCGAAGAGATGAGGAAATTGCGGCGAGAGATGTTGAACATGTCGGTAATGCTGACGAAGGTCGTTGTTGACTTGGAGGATCTTGCTGTGATATGTTGATCGGTCACTGCCAAGAAGACAAAATTCTCTGAGGTGGTTACAAGTGTGGGGGATGTCGAGAATGGGGAGTCATCGGAGAAGGAATTATCTGTAATCTGTTAGTGACCAAGATGGATTTGGAGCATGTCAAGGAGAAGTTGGAGGACATGGAGAACCATAGCCGGCAGAATAACATCCATATTGTTGGAATTCCTGAGGCTGAAGAGGGTCAGGATATGGTGAAATTCCTGGATGGGTTCTTTTGAAATCTGCTTGACAGATCTGCTTGACAGATCCCGGAAAGAGGCAGGCCCCGATCAATTCTGGCCAAATTTCTGAGATCATCCGATAAAGATCTTGTGTTATGTAAGGCGAAGTGTAAAGGAAGTCTTTCTTGGAAAAACCACAGCATTTTCTTGTTCCCAGATTTTGCAAATTCGACAAGAGAGAAACGTGATCGATTCAAGGAATCACTTTTGCATTGATATTTCCAGTCAAATTTAGAATAGATGCTAAGGATGGCTGTAAAACATTCACATGCCCACAGCAAGCGATGTCCTTCATAAAGTCAGTGGAGTTAGTAAGTTATCTTGTGGTACTCATGTTGCAGCCGAGTGGACCGACTCACTGAACATTCACTTGACTGTTCAAGGAAACTGAGTGCCTTTTTATCTGCTGGTTTATCTGCTAGTGGCTGGAGTTTGTTTTGAGGAGTAACACTCCTTCAGGACAGTTTTGTGAATGAATCTGCATTCTCTTTGTGCTTATGCCTCCTATTGGCTGAAGTTTGCTTTGTGGCGTATATCTTGCAAGACATTGGAGTGATTAGGTCAAGGGTGGGGAACCCTGCTCCTGGAGGGCCATTGTCCTGCAGAGTTCAGCTCCAACCCTAATCAGACAAACCTGAGGAAACTAAGCATGGTATTGATTACTTGAAAAATTTAAGGGCAGGTGTGTTTGATTAGGGTTGGAGCTAAACTCTGCAGGACAGAGGCCCTCCAGGAGCAGGGTTCCCCACCACTGGATTAGGTAATTTGTTAAACTCATGTTGCAGCAGAGTGGGCCAGCTCACTGAACATTTTTTGGACTGTTCGAGGAAACTGTTGTTTTTTTCTTATTGTGCTAGTCCTTGAGGCATGGTCTGGCAAGACAGGACATGGAGGCAGAGACCCAGGGGGTACAGAGCTGAGGGAGGCTCGATGAAGGCAGGCGGAGCAATGGAAGGTGGAGCCATGAGAGGCTCGATGGGTGAAACTGGAGAGCATGGAGCCAGGAGAGCAGCCAAAGGCTCAAGGGCCAGGGTGGAGCCAGAGGCTTGGAGGTCCAAGGCAGCACCAGAGGTTCGGAGGACTGAGGTGGAACCAGGGGATCAGAAGACTGAGGCAGAGCCGGTGGGGCTGTGGACCAAGGCAGAGCCGTAGGGATGGAGGTCCCCGGTGGAGCAGAAGAATTAGAGAGCCTAGGTGGAGTCAGATGACCGACAGACCAAGGTGGAACTGGAGGGATGAGGAACCCTGGTGAAACCGATAGGCTGGAGGACCACAGTGGATGTAGAGCCGATGTGAGGTCGAGGGATCGGAGGGCCAAGGCGGAGTCCAGGGCTCGGAGGGGCTAGGCTGAGTCGGAGGGTCGGAAGTTCCCCTAGTCTGAGATGTCAGAGGGGGCGATGATCGAGCTGGTGACTTGGGGGGACCGGCTGATCAGGAGGAGTTGGAGGAAGAGTACTCAGGGTTGGCACAAGGGGGGAACCAACTCCAGCTCTACTAGCTCAGTGAGAGCTGGCTCTGGGATGGACAAGGCTTGCAATGCAGGCTCTGGCATTGACGAGGCTTGCAACACTGGCTCTGGGATGGACGAGGCTTGTAACGCTGGCCCTGGGATGGACGAGGCTTGCAACGCTGCTTTGTTGGCCATGGCATGCATGGGCGTTGGATCTTTGGCCATGGCAGGTGTGGGCATTGGCTCGTAGACCAGAGGCGAGCCTGAGACATGGCATGGAGCACTGAGTTGTGGTGTGGTGATCATGACAGTGGGTTCTGGTATGGCAGGTGCTGTGGAATAGTGGAGTTCCTCATTCGCAATTCCAACAGTGAGCGAAGAACCGCTCAGCATAAGAGCCGCTCAGTCAATGTAGTCTATAAAAGTCGCCGGAACACTGCCTTCAGGCATCAGGTAATTCAAAAAATCTTTTAATCTATTTCAAAAAATTTCCTTGAGGTCCACCTTATTAAAATCCACATGGTAGCAAAGTCTCCAAAGCTCCTCGACATAATCCTCCATGGGATGATTCCCCTGGCATAAACGAAGAAGCTGAACTGCTGGGTTCATTTTGTAGGTCGAGTATTCTGTAACGTTCGCTTAGCAGTGACAGGTAGATGAAGACAAGGAAGTGTGAAGAACCAAAGTACAGTTTATTTAAAAATCCTAAACGTGCATCCAAACAAATGTGAAATTATAAACAAAGCGACATAAACATAAACATGGACTTGACGACTACAACATTACAATAAAAAATACTCCACAAAGACAAAGGTAAACATGAGGGCTATAAAAACTCTGACATGGTTAACAAGTTAATAAGTCCACCAATGAAAATACAAGACTGATATAACAAGACACTCAAACAATGAACCAATGAAAACAAGACATACTAAAATACAGCAACTAAACTTCCAAAATAAAAGACATATAAACATGATATAGACAGAGGTAATACTAATACTAATACTGAGGACTAATACTGTTTGAAAGAGGCTGACCAATATACCATTTACCCAAATAGTCGTTTTGTTTAGTTCTATAGTTTCATATTACACTTCACTAGAATAATATTAGCTAGAATGATTCATCAGAGAGCTCAGTTGATGTGCTTAATGCTCCATCAAATGCTGGGTCTTACTGATTGCAGATTTGTGGTTACAGGAATTTAATGTAATCTACTACAGCCAATAATAGAAGTCAGAATAGAATTAAGTTTAACTATTTATTAGTTAGATAAATATGTATAATATAATATGTACGAATACATAATTAATAAATTCAGAAATAACAAAATACAGAACATCCAATGCTCAAAGATTAATCTTAACAGATGCATACCTGACTTCAGCAAGATAGCGTTGGCACTACAGGGGTTTCTGGCTACAGAAATGTCTTAAATACATTGGGGAAGGAATGGATTCAATGACTCAGGAGGTGGCCATTTACATTGACGACCCCTGGCAGACACACCTCTACAGTATAGACATAATTTC
The DNA here is from genome assembly GCF_025860055.1 of Xyrauchen texanus. Classification (NCBI taxonomy): domain Eukaryota; kingdom Metazoa; phylum Chordata; class Actinopteri; order Cypriniformes; family Catostomidae; genus Xyrauchen; species Xyrauchen texanus. Next base: position 4,257,439 of record NC_068312.1, read on the forward strand.
TCTAAATACCAAATATTTGTTATGACCAAGTCTAATGCTGTGAAATTGAGACCATAGTACCAGTCGCACTGACACCTTTTAAATGAAACCAAACATGAATATTGAAATCCTGTGCATTCACAAAGAACATTATATTTTTATTCTTTGATTCTGAGTGATTTGAGTCTAAAGATAATGGAGTGGGGGTGGGGGTAGTGGGGAAGAATAGACATATGTTGTGAGGGAACCTGTGAAAAGGGCATTCACTCTGCAGGGTTATCTTAGGTGAAGATATAAATTGTGTAATAGTGTATATGTGTCTTTTCCTGCAAAGTCTCTTTGTTTTCACTGAAGTTCTGCCCTCTAAAAGCAGACCCATTTGGCACCCCGCCTTACAGGGCAAAATTTTTTAATCGAAAGACACTTCAAAATGTGTTAATCATAAATATTATAAGCAATTTCTTTTTATCTAGAGGCATAACAAGCTCCTTTTTGCCTTTACCCCCACATTTTGCCTACATATTTATTTACCACAGAAAAAAGAAAGACAAAATTAGGCTACCACATCATCCACTTATCATCCCACATTAAATTATGTGAGAAACACCTTTAGACATTTTCATGAAAACCAGACTGTGTGTGTGTGTCTGAGCACAGTTGAAACAAACCACAAGAAAAAGATCCTAGAAATATTCTACAATGCTACATTACTGAAATAAGTATAATCATCATTATTAAGAAAAGGCTAATCAATGTTACACATATTGTAATTTATTGTTAAAAAATAAAGAGCCATTTGAATACTGTAATATAATGTCTGATACGGTTAAATTCTCTTTTAATTCCATGTGCTACAGCTGGAGGTTTGAACATATTTTTAAGATGATTCAAGTACCCTTAAAATGTTGTGTTTTTTTTCTGTCTTCACTGCCTTATGTTGAATTTAGAGTTGGTAAGCTCTTAAAACTGCAGAGCTATTTTCTTGCATGTGTTTTGTGGTTCAACAGGTGCAACATTTCCTCATAAAAGAAAACACAACGTAACCTCCTTGATTTCCCCTTTTTATGGTTGAGTTCTCATGCTTGTCTTCCACAGATGTTATCATAGTTATTGTTTGCATAAAGATACTTATTCAGATATCTCTTCACAAAGGCAAATGACAATGTTACAGTTACACTTAAAGAAAACAAAAAACAGTCAGTGTGAAAAGTAAAAGTAAAATTCAAACATGATTTGACTGGCTTGTTGGCTCAGTATGAATTTTTTTTTATTTTGAAGGAAAAATACAACTGTAAGCAGAACAATGTTACAATTGTTTTTTTTGCTTGGAAATTAATTCAGTTCAATACAATAGAACCAGATTAAAGTACAAATTCAACAAAAAACATTCAAGTACAGTAATGAAGTACAATATTACTTAACGCCCCAGTGAAAAACTTGTTAGTGTATAGAAGTCCAGATAATATGGATGGAGATGGAACATGTTTAGAATCAATTTAAAATAAGCTAGATAAAAATTTACAAGCTAGATTAAGTCTAGTAAACATCAGAGACCAGGCAATTTAAGAATGAGTTTATCTATCCTATATGACACTCAGTCCATACTTTTATTGAGAACATTCATGCATGTTTTCTGACTTTGTGTCATTTTGTCTATCACTGAGACTGCTGGAGGTTAGCAGAAATTGATTTATATTCAGTATCTTTATTTCTTACTATTTTCCGAATATTTACATTGCTCATTTAATCACATCCAAAACTATAAAACTGGGACTACAAAAAACATCTTAGAAGAAGCTCTCTGTGACGTTCTTGTTGTAGGCTTTTACATTGTCAGAGACAAGAGCGACGCGCAGGTCATTCCAGAAGAGAGGCTGCACTCGTGGGTTCTTTGGCCAGGACAGAACTGATTTCTTGCAGAGTCGTTTCCTCATTTGAAGGTATTTAAATTTTGGAAAGAGAGCATCCAGCAGAACTAGAACTGCAACATCAACCCTTTCATCAAGAAGCCTCTGCTGAACCAGGAGGAAGGTTTGTTTGACCACTCCACTGGCATCAGAATAGCCACTTGGGCTGGTCAGTACAAACACTGTCTTTCTGCTGTTGTAAACTGCCTTATGGAGATTCTCTATGCACGATACTCCTGGCAACCAGTCACGTTCCTCTAGACAAAGCCGGAAGCGCCATCTCCCCCTTCTCTCCAAACCCACGATCATCTCCTTGTAGATCCAGTCTCTGACTGCCATGTTACTTGTATCGAAGACAACAAATGCATCGTAGTGGCTGTCCGCCATGCTAGCATTAGCTGGAGTGTGTCCCTTGTGTCCAGTCCATAGAATCTGGATACAGTACCAAAGATCCCAGCCATAGAGATGTTTCAGGAGGGGAATGCTGGTTAATGCCATTGTTAACAATGAGGTACAGAGGAAAGCAACACTCCCAAATATTTCTTGGCAGGAGCGAAGATCTACGGATAGGACATTCACTCCAGCAAGTGACTCTGGATAAGCACAGTGAACATGTGTGGTGAGATGTGGGACATCCAAATCAGTTTCTCTGAGAAATTTGGCAAAGCCTGAGGTAACACAACTACAAGTAAAAGGATTGGTATGCAGCACAAGTTTGCAAGAGGACTTATTTTTAAGCTGCTCAGCAGGGCATATAGTTTTTCCATTGTGGAAAGACAAGGGAAGAGCATTCACATCAAGGATCTTCAACTGGTTGTGGTTAATCATTAGGTTTTTAAGGTATTTTGCCTGACTAAGAAAAGCCTTGGGGATTGTAACTAGTCGATTGTGACTTAAGTCCAGGCTTCTAAGATTAAGGTCAAAATGGATATTGGGTAAGAAAGAAAGAATGTTTTCACTAAGATTTAGGTAGCAGAGATGTTTGAGAACTGAGATGTTGCCCCAGGGGAAGGAACTCAGCATGTTGGAGTCCAGCCTAAGCACTTGGAGGTTTGGAGGCAAGTTGATAACTACCTCTGGGGAAAATGACTTTAGCTGGTTTGCAGAAATGTCCAGGTGTGTAAGGTTAGTAAGACCCTGAAAGAAATGTATATACTGATCACGCCTGGAGTCCCACATTATGTCCAAACGATTGCCAGAGAAAACAAGATACTTCAGAGAGGTACTAGTAAGAATATTAGAGATTCGAAGACCAATGTGATTGTTTGACAGACTCAGTATTTCAAGAGATGACAAGTGAGACAGGAATGTGAAGCGATGTCCCATACCCTTCATTACAAAGTGGAATTCGTTGTTGCTGAGGTCAAGGGCTTTAAGGGTGCCGCTTAGCTCCTTGAAGGCTTTGTCAGAGTACAGATCAATACGGTTGTGTGCCATATTTAGGTAAGCTAGTTTGCTTAGATATAAGAACTGATGGCCATTTAAAGTCTGACTTATGTAGTTGTAGGACAAATCTATGCATACAGCTTCTTCCATGCCTTTGAAAGTACTTGCATTCAACCATGGGATGTTGTTTTGAGACAGATCAAAAAACAGGTTCTTAGAGCAGATCTGTTTTTTGAAATGCCACATTGAATAATAAAAAGGACAGGAAGATATTTCAGAGCCATGCACAGTGTTCGACCACAGCTCTGAAGTTGGCGCAGGGACTTTTTGAATTTGCAGGTTGAGCTGTCTGTGGTATGTTGGTATAGCTTCAGAAGTGCAGGTTGAATAGCATGAACTGAAAGCAAGCATGTTTTGGGAAAGGCCCACCCACCTTAATGTTCTCAGCTGTGTGAATGCACTGATGTTAATTGAGCAGATAAAGTTTGTGCGTAACTCCAGGGACTCAAGTCTTGGCAGTTTGACCAGAGGTGCGATGCTGTGGTTTGATAGTACTTTGAAGAATAATCCACTCAGATAAAGCTCTTTTAGAGCTGTCATCTTCTCTATTGAGGGTGACAGGACCAATTCGGAGAAGGTGTTTAGGGGTTCGTAGTTATAAAGAAGGTTAAGGGTTACAACATTCTTGAGCTCCTCATAAAAGGTGCCATTCTGGATGGTGTAGGCTAACAAATTGTCAGACAGATCAAGTTCTCTAAGATTGTGTAGTTGGGCAAAGAGGTATTGGGGGAGAGTACGAAGTGAGTTGCCTCGCAGACTTAGACTTATAAGAGAGTTTCTCTGATTCAAAAATACATCCTGATGCAGATCCAGAGATTGATTATTCGGGCATGGGAAACAGGGCTCAGAAGCATGGTCACATCTTTGGCAGTTCCAGCCCAGGTTAAGGTGGCGCAAGCGTGTAAGATTCATAAAAGACTCTTTCCTGATACTTGTGATCTTGTTCTCCCCCAGGTCCAGACTTTCCAGTGAGGGTGGAAGATGTTGTGGAACATTGCTCACATTGTTGTAACTAAGGCTAAAGTTCAAGAGCTCAGGAAGTTCTTGAAAGACACATGGGTCGATGAAGTAAGATTGATAACACGGGTTTGCGTAGAAACAATTCTTGCTCAGCAATAGTTCTTTTAGTTGCTGTGTACCCAGAGGTTTTTCGATGTGAAAAATATTGTTCAATTCTAGTCCCAAAACCACAAGTTGCTTTGGAAGAGGAGGAATGGTCTTTAGGCTGTTTCCTGCTAACTGGAGGGAGGTTAGGTTCTTAAGGCCGACAAATGCATCTCGATCAATCTTCAGGTTGCACGAAGGCCATCTCCGCTCTTTAAGATGATCTGGCACACAGTTCCACATTAAACTCAGATACTTAAGATTGGGAATGCCAGAAAATGCTTCACCTTTAACCTGCTGTATATGGTTTTTATTTAAGTTGAGCGATATAACAGAGAGGGATTTGAATATAGGAATTTTAGTGAGACGTCTTTGCTGGCAGTCCACATTTGTATGTCCATCATTGGTATTGTGATTTTCACATGGATAGAATTCAGGCCATAACGTTTCAAAAAGATTAAACTGATTCAGTATAAGGATCAGGTAAACCACATGTCCACACATGGCCTAGAGACATGAAAACAAGGACATTAGAACATGCTTTACCATGTATATTTGAGTAGTGTAAAGTAAAGTGCATGGACTGGACTGACAGATAGTAAATTACATGAAAAATATTTAATAATAAGGGATTATACAAGCACATAATCTGCAATAAACTATTTCAAATAGTACAAGGAAAAAATATAAATTAAAGAACATACTAAAACATAATGGAAATATTTCTTCATTTAGCAAAAACTAAATTGTGGGGGGTCTTCCACATATTCTCTAAGTCATGGTCTAAACGATTTGCTATTGTTAATACAAACTGACTTAAAACAGAGAAAATAACTTACCAGAGATCTGTAATCCAAATCTTACAATTTCAAAATACTGTCTCTTTTAGAAACAAACAAAAAAAGATCAGTAACAAATGTATTGTAACAGCTTTTCATGGAAGTGAAAGCAAAGTCTGCAGTAACTAAAAGCAGGGAGCAGATGTTCAAAAGTGATGGGGCATGTGATGGAACACAGAGAAGCAATGCTTACTCATGCTTTATGAATATAGACCGTTAATGAAAAAAAAGAGAGAATGAGACATTGATGCAGATATAGTACTAAATGAAGCTTTCAATAGGGCTTTTCACACTTCGCTAATCCTTGGTTTAACAATTAACAATTAAATATGTAAAACTATATCCCAGGATTACTTTAGGGTTAAGAGTGATCCTGGGTTAACAGTTTAAAGTGTAAAAAGCACAAATAAGTAACTTAATGAAAAGGAATGAATTTGATGAGAAATATAACAGAAGTATTTTTTCAATGAAAATCTTGATGTGCGTTGCTTGTTCATGAGTGCTATGAGTGTGAAGGGTGTTCACAGTGACTCAACTTGCAATATTTTCATAGCCACTGTGAATGAGCATCTCTCATAAACACACAAAGGCCATAAATATTTCCACTGAAAAATTACCAACATTTTGCGTTGTTTCTCATCAAAATCGAACATTATTTACAATACTTAAAAAAATATTTTCCTGTGAAACACAAGTTAATATGGAGCGAGAGATACAGGGGATGTGACCAGGGATTTTGATGTAACTTCATTGCATCAGAAATACATCACTTTGCTCAGAGAAAATTGGTTCAGTATCAGTTTTTGATCTGCTACTCATAATAAATCTGCCTCTGAGCATGTTAGCATGTTACAATTGTGCTGTACACCAGTTAAAATAAAAACAATCCACCTAATTTGAAAGCAAAAACCAGTTTCCTCTAACAAAACTCAAAATCGAAGGTAGCAACTTAAACCTGCTGTGTGAAACCTTTGCTCTGGAAATTGCATAAACCCAGCCAATTTGACCACTTTGTGAAACCTCTTACCATTTTTTTTTTTTGCTATGTGCATTAGACAGTCCATGCTTTCAGATGCTGAGATTAAATTCAAATATTCGTCAAGGCACCAACTTTTTCCCCCGTTTTAAATAAATATGATCATTAAATTATCTATAGTCACATTTCAGTAATATTTTTAAATGCAACATTTAATGACATCTCTTTGAACACTGCATTGCTCAAGGAACAGAAGTGAAGAAAGGGGGTCGTGGTAACCTTGGGCACGTAGCCCGGTCGGGGTCTCAGGATGACACGAGAGTAAGCCGGACCGAACTCTAGGCACAGTTCGCTAACAGAGAACGCCTGAAGGGCCCCTACCCTCTTGATGGAGGTGAGCGCCATCAGGAGAGCGGTCTTCAGAGAGAGCACCTTTAGCTCTGCTGACTCAAGGGGCTCGAAGGGAGCTTCCTGAAGGCCCCGAAGGACCATGGAGAGGTCCCAAGAGGGAACAAGGCGCGGCCTGGGTGGGGGGGTTTAACCTCCTCGCGCCTCTCAGGAACCTGATGATCAAATCGTGCTTCCCTAAATACTTACCTTCCACTGCATCATGATGTGCCGATAGCAGCTACATACACCTTCAAGGTGGAGGGGGGCAAGCACGTGCTTGCCCCAGATCAACGGCAAAAGCCTCCTCAGGGCAAGAAGTACTGCTGTGCCAATGCAGTCGCGGGCCTGTCCAAGGGCCGGCGACTGAGTGCCCGCTGCACACGGTGCCCCAGCCCCGTTGGGGGGCATCTGTTGTGACCACGACGTGCCTGGAGATCTAGCCTAGGGAAACTCCTGCTCGCAAGAACGCTATGTCTCACCAGGGGCTGAGAGAGCGGCAACATGTCTGTGTGACGAGGACGCAGTGTGTGCCGTGGCGCCATGCTCGTCTCTGGACTCGGGTCTGCAGCCAGTGCTGGAGTGGTCTCATATGCATCAGCCCGAGCGGTGTAACCGTGGCTGATGATGCCATATGCCCCAGGAGCCTCTGAAAGGATTTCAGTGGGACCAACGTGTTCCGTCTGAACATATGCAGACAGGTCAGCACTGATGCTCTGAACCGGGACGAGCTTGCTCTTTTCCCAGTTGACCCGAAGCCCCAAGCGGTTGAGGTGCCTGAGCACCAAGTCCCTGTGAGCACACAACATGTCTCGCGAGTGAGCTAAGATTAGCCAGTCGTCGAGATAGTTGAGAATGCGGACGCCTGCTTCCCTCAGTGGGGCAAGGGCTGCCTCTGCGACCTTCGTGAAGGCGGTCTGGGGACAGGGACTGGCCGAAGGGGAGGACTTTATACTGATATGCCTGACACTCGAAGGCAAACCGGAGGAAGGGTCTGTGCCGAGGAAGGATCGAGACATGAAAGTATGCGTCCTTCAGGTCTACCGCCGCGAACCAATCCAGATGCCGGACGCTTGCTAGAATGCGTCTCTGCGTAAGCATCTTGAACGGGAGTCTGTGCAGAGCCGGTTCAGAACTCACAGGTTGAGGATTGGCTGCAACCCGCCACCTTTTTTGGGTACGAAGAAGTAGGGGCTGTAAAACGTGGTGGGGCGGACACCGTTGAACCTGGGCGGGCGCCTGGCGAACTGAATCGCATATCCCCCACTCCCGGAACAGCCTGGGACGGGGGAGGAAGAATTTCGTCCTCGTGGCCCGTGGAGACCGTTGGCTCGGGGGCAGGGACGTGGAAGCGGAAGACCCGGTTCCAGGGCGCTGTACCTGCCAAAGAGAACCGGTGGCCGGCAGTCGTGATAACGACGGCCGGGGAGACTGGAAGTGGAGCCCGGGGGCTGAGGAACTGCTCTTTTTTTTTTAAATGTGGGTACCGCAGCCCGTTGGGCGTGTGGTGAAATAAGTTCCAAAAGGAAATAGGGATTCTCCACCCGCCCCTCCGGCGGGGGAGGGAGTGGTCTGCTTACCAACTCCCGAAGTGCATTTTCCTGAGTCCCAGGGGCGCTTCAAAGCCTTCTTAGGGTTCTTGGCGGCCGGTGGTGAGGCGGGGGGCATCGGCGTCCTGCGGGTAGCTCCGCACCGGGGCCGGCCCGAGGGGCGGGCTGTGGCGGGGCTGGTGTTGGTACAGCAGGGGGACGTGCTGGGCGACGGGGTGTGGGGCCTGTAGCTCCGCCTGGGCAGGATGTGCTGTATAGCCTCCGTCTGCCTCCTTACCGTTGAGAACTGCCGGGCGAAGTCTCCAACGGTATCACCAAACAGCCCAACCTGGGAGATGGGGGCGTCAAGGAAACGTACCTTGTCAGCCTCTCGCGACTCGACCAGGTTGAGCCATAGGTGGCGCTCCTGGACCACCAAGGTGGACATCGCCTGCCCGAGAGCCCGTGCCGTGACCTTCGTTGCCCGGAGGGCGAAGTCGGTCGCTGAACGCAGCTCCTGCATTAGACCTGGGTCAGGACTACCCTCGTGTAGTTCTCTAAGTGCCTTGGCTTAGTGCACCTGCAGGAGTGCCATGGCATGTAAGCCTACAGGCCCTGGACGGAAGCCTCGGGCGGTTCTGCCAGGTGGAGGCATTTTGCGGGCATAAGTGCACCGCGACCGCTTGGTCCACCTGGGGAATCGCCGTCTAGCCCCTTGCCGCCCCGCCGTCGAGGGTAGTGAGAGCGCACTTGAGGGTGGGAGCTCAGCCGAGTCTTCAGCGTCAGACATGACAAACCCGCTCTCCGATGCCGCGATCAAGATCTCATCGTCATCAGGCGCTCTGAACAAGATCACGGGTCCGCTATGAAGTGAACCGGCAACCGCGCCCCAGCACTCGGTTGGAGCATACGAGCGTGGCGGGGAGTGGGAGGTCCGTGGGGTTGTACCCGGCGGAGAGGCTCCCACTGAGGTCACCATATCGTCCCCAGCGCTAGCCGACACCGCCTCATACCCGTAGGTAGAAGGATCGAGTCGGGGAGCGGCTGGGGTGGCTCGCGCTCTTACGAGTGTGAGCCTCGACCGCAATGTAGCCATGGCAATGCTCTCGCAGTGAGAGCATGAACCATCCACGAACGCTGACTCTGCGTGGGTAGCACCCAGACACAAGAGGCAGCGATCGTGGCCATCAGACGGGAAGAGAGAACAACCGCAACCAGGAAACACACACAAACGGAAAGACATCTTGAAATAGACGCTTTACCGTTTGTGCCACTCTTTTAGAGAAATATACTCTTTTAATGGTGTTTATATATATATATATATATATATATATATATATATATGAGAATATAAATAGATATATAAACGAAGTTATTCACTCCATAAGCTCTTTTATCAGCTGCTGAAGCACCCAGGGGTGTATGCTCAGCACAACGTAGTATGCGAGGGGGAGGACCGCTGGAAAGCGCCGTAAAGCCAACAGCTTGCAGAGATGAATGAAACAGCAGAGGGATTGAGCTCTATGACTGCTCTCTGGGCTCCGAAGAAGATATCTGATGTGTATTTGCAGCGTCACTCCTTTTATACCCGTATGTCCGGGGGAGTGGCATGCAGATTCCACAGGCCAATTCTCATTGGCCTTTTCTCAAAATCAGAGATGGCCGTGCTCCGCAGGAGCGACCCCTAGTGTCAACTCAGCAACACAACGTTGACTGAGTGACAGACGGGGAACCTCTAACACTTGCACTGATATTTTGTCTAGAGGGAACTCTAATCCTATGGAATTAACTCTTTGCTAGGCTTGCTAAAAGTGTTACTGACCAATCCTATATTAAGAGGAATTTATACAAATGATCCATATAAATGTAAAAGTCATAAATAAAAAAAAAAAGAAAAAGAAAAGAAAGAAGAAAAAACATTTTGCCTGGTCACTTGTAAAAAGTGACCTTGTGTAAGGTGTCACAAATGTTTTTTTTTTTTAATCTTTAAATACATTTTGAGAAGAGCATGCTATGGATTAAACTTTGCATCAGTTCTCATTCCCAAATGAAAATGTATAACAGCAGCAAGGACACCTAGATTAAAGCTGAAAACTTACTGTTCATTTATTTATGTATTCATTCAGGTCATAAAAGAGGCAATAGTAAATAAAGAGTTCATAGCATCTTGGTGAGTGTGTATATGGATTAGGTGTGTAATCCCTATCAAATGAGATTTCAATCACATTAACGTGTAATAAAAAAAAGAAGTCATTTATTTACACAAGTCTGAAGTCACTCAACACTTTTTATTGAAATGAATACAGTACATATCTCAGACATTAACCATATAATTAATATCCCAAGACAAAGAAAATCAGAGAAGCTAGACTGTTTATCAAAGAAATAAAGAGAGTGAACTTTAAACAGAATGAACAGCATGGCACAAACAATAATTAGTTGATTACTGAAAAATAAAATATAAAGATGCTGTAGGGTTTTCTGAGAGCAGTACTAAATTCATTTTAAAGCTGGCATTAAGTGTAAAATTTATTGAGAGAATTCTTAAAAACATACTGCACCCTAACATTTCCATCTCACAAGTCAGACTCCAGCAAACATCTTCAAGTGCTTTTGTTTCCAGTACAATTCATTTAAATAGGTAAATTAGATTTGCATAGATTAAATAAAAAATTACCATGGAAATTCTTGATATGACAATGACAAAGATGTTTCTGTAATCTCGGAATTAAGTGACTAGAGTTGAATATCGTGTATTTGTCAAGGAAGTGACATCACAGTGAGAGGTGTTGAATGATCCAAAAAGTAGCATTCATGAAGCCATCCGACTCTGCGTCAACTTTGGATAAAGAGTGATTATTGTCCGGGTACAATAACAATCTGTGGACACACATGGATGTGCAAAAAAAAACAATTATACAGTGTGGTAAAATGTTTGAAATCAGAAAAGCAGTCTGTAAAGTGCCAGACAGTGATTATACTTACTTCACTGGTACCTGCAAAGCCTTCAGGGCTCTGTAGTATTCAATGCCCTGCTTATTAGGCACACGCTTATCATCTTCACCCAACATCATAAGTACTGGAGTCTTTACCTGAAGAACATTTCACAACAATGTACTCTTAAAAAGTTTGGACACACTTGACTTATGTTTCTCATGATTTATGTTTCTCCTTAAAAACTTTTGATCTAAAAGCTTATGCTTAAATATTTTAAATTAATTTATATTTTTTCTAAAACTATGTATACATTTCTTTATAGAATTTATAGTTCCAGTCCTGGATGCTGATTTGTCAATAGTACTCACAATACCTTTCACTGAACTACTATTTGCATAGCTGCACAGCACCAATAGCTGATTGATATTTTTACTGCATAGCAAAGATTTGTTATAGTCAGAGCCCTCCTAGTAGGAAAGTCTACAAGGTTAGCATAAAATCGCATAATGCAGTGGTACACCCATTTTTTTAATTGATGTCTATGGAGGAGATTCTTTAGTACACTGAATATAGTGCTTTTGGGAGGAAACAGCTCATCACTTAATGAATTGATCGTCTGTCTCGGTTTAGAAGATCGCTGGTTATGTCAGAGACTGCATCACAATCAGCTCCCTAGAGAAAAGTAGTCAGGGAACTGACCAGGGAGTCAGCCATTCTAGGGCTGTCCCAATTGCTAAATCGTTTCTATGCACTGAAACGTTTACTCTTAAAAAAAGAAATCGCATAATGCACTGTAAAAAACAGGGAACATCATTGCTCACTATGTTCCCTTATCAGAATCCGCTATGAAGTGATGCAAGGAATAACTAAACATTATTATTCTTTTTAGTAATTCAATTATAGTTCATTCTCTGTTGTTACTTGGGTTACAAATACAATTTTAATTTGATCAAAATAATTGCACTCCCTTTGATTTTGTAGATGCGCATGGTCAAGCTGAGTGCGTGCAGTACAGGCACAGATATGCAAGTGTTTTAAGTCACTCTCAAGTGGCGCAGAGAAGTCCTTGAATAATTGTTATTGTTTCAATGACACATTAGAACAAACCAATTATTTAACATTGATAAAACTTCCCAGCGCTACAGAGAACATTTGTGGAGAGTAAGCCCGGCTCGCGAGTCTCTGGGCATGCGGCCGCTCTCAATGCACAACGAGAGATCTACTCAGTTGTATGATGTATGTATCGGGACATTTTAACATGAGCAAGTACATGAGCAAAGTATCTTTACTCTGTCTCCACCAGCTTCGTACACTGGCCATGCAAAAAGAGTGATGTATTTGTTAAAGGATTGGTATCAGTTAAGTTGGTATCAATGGAGAGAACACACTAGTGGAGACTATGCATTGTGAAATGGTACGAGAGGCGGTGGAACATGCTTTTACACCAACGAAGGTTTGTGTACAGATGTAACGGCATTGAAGATGTGCTGTCCTAATTTAGAAGTCTTTTTACTCACCACAGGAATTTTCCTTGTTTATTCTGTGAGTGTGTACATCCCGCAACAAGTATGAGTGAAGGCAGCGTTGCAACAGCAGGCTGATCACATCACAGACATGGAGCAACAACACCCGGACTCACTTATCATTATTCTGGGAGATTTTAATAAAGCTAACCTCATCCGTGAACTGCCAAATACAAACAACACATCACTTGTCCCACCAGAGATAGAAATATACTGGATCAAGCTACACCACTGTAAAGGATGCATATTGCTCTGTCCCACATGCAGCTTTAGGACTGATCACTGTTCATATTCTCACAATCTACAAGCAGAAACTAAAATCAGCTAAGCCTGTAGTAAGCACTGTAAAGAGATGGACTAATGAAGCAGAGCTGGAACTACAAACCTACTTTGAATGCACTGATTGGAGTGTTTTGAAGCTGCAGCCACAGACCTGGTCATGAAGTCATTTGAGCGGCTGGCTTTGGCCTATCTGAAGGACATCACTGGACCCCTACTAGACCCCCTTCAGTTTGCTTACCGAGCAAACAGTTCTGTGGATGATGCCGTCAACATGGGACTGCATTATATCCTGCAACACCTCAACAGACCTGGGACATATGCAAGGATCCTATTTGTGGAATTCAGTTCAGCCTTCAATAGCATGCCTGATCTTCTCTCAACCAAACTGAACCAGCTCTCCGTGCCAACCACAATCTGTCAGTGGCTCAACAGCTTTCTGACAGATAGGCAGCAACTAGTGAGACTGGGGAAAATCACATCCGGGACCCTCACTATTAGCACTGGTTTTCTTCAGGGATGCATTCTCTCTCCGCTGCTCTTCTCCCTGTACACGAATGACTGCACTTTCAAGGAACCCCAAAATTAACCCACGTCTTATTCTTAATCAATACAAATATAAATAAATAATTATGAAGAACAAGAATTTAAATGAAAATCAATAATAAATGCAATAAATAAAACCGATAATACATATTCTTTTCTCAATAAACACAGTTAAGACTTACTCAAATAGTTAAAAGCTAACATTTCCTCCATTAGGTGCATGCTTCCATAATGGTTAATGCACACTCACTAAAATAAATACATAAATAACTCTGTGATTTTTAATTTTTTTTTTTTAAAGTTCAGTGGACAGTGCTCAGTTCAAAGGAATAGACATTTTTAATCCACCTTTGAAGTCAATAATGAGAGAATGTCGCTAGACAAGATGGAGAGATGTATGTAAATGGATGCACATCATTAGAAGATGTACAAGTGTGCTTATCCCATACATCAGCCTGTCATCATATGGACATTAAATGAACGAGACTGTCACGATTCACTGTTGTCTAGCCTGTGTTTCTCCCCTGTCATCTGTTTCAGGACTACACTTCCCATAATTCCCTGCTCTCATCTCTGCCAGCTGTCCTTCATTGTCCTCACCTGTGTTTCCTTTAGTCATTATCCTTTGTGTATTTAAGCCCTGTTGTTTGATCATTCGTGGTCAGTTGTTGTATGTGTTTGACCTCCCGTGTTTAACCAGTGCCCTTCGTAGATGTTTGCACCTGTTTATGTTCTTGTTTCCCATCGTGGATGTTTTATTTGTTCCTGTGTCTACCAGTTATTTTTGTTTGTTTATTTTCATTAAAAATCCTTAGCTGCACCTAGACCCGGCTCTCTTGACTTCTTCCCAGAGTTACAGAACAACTGACCACGAATGATCAAACAACAGGGCTTAAATACACAAAGGATAATGACTAAATGAAACACAGGTGAGGACAATGAAGGACAGCTGGCAGAGATGAGAGCAGAAAATTATGGGAAGTGTAGTCCGGAAACAGATGACAGGGGAGAAACACAGGCCAGACAACAGTGAATCGTGACAGAGACGCACAAATGTGACAAACGAGATGCACGAATATTTGGTGAATTTAAGTACCAATGTCCTTCCGAAACCGTAACATCTGTACACTATTTCATGATGCCAGCTTGTATGTGTAATATATATATATATATATATATATATATATATATATATATATATATATATATATATATATATATATGAAATAGTGTACAGATTTTACGCTTTTTGGAAGGAAATTGTACATATATACAGGTGAAACTCGAAAAATTAGAATATCGTGCAAAAGTTCATTAATTTCAGTAATTCAACTTAAAAGGTGAAACTAATATATTATATAGACTCATTACAAGCAAAGTAAGATATTTCAAGCCTTTATTTGATATAATTTTGATGATTATGGCTTACAGCTTATGAAAACCCCAAATTCAGAATCTCAGAAAATTAGAATATTGTGAAAAGGTTCAGTATTGTAGGCTCAAAGTGTCACACTCTAATCAGCTAAACACCTACAAAGGGTTCCTGAGCCTTTAAATGGTCTCTCGGTCTGGTTCAGTTGAATTCACAATCATGGGGAAGACTGCTGACCTGACAGTTGTGCAGAAAACCATCATTGACACCCTCCACAAGGAGGGAAAGCCTCAAAAGGTAATTGCAAAAGAAGTTGGATGTTCTCAAAGTGCTGTATCAAAGCACATTAATAGAAAGTTAAGTGGAAGGGAAAAGTGTGGAAGAAAAAGGTGCACAAGCAGCAGGGATGACCGTAGCCTGGAGAGGATTGTCAGGAAAAGGCCATTCAGATGTGTGGGGAGCTTCACAAGGAGTGGACTGAGGCTGGAGTTACTGCATCAAGAGCCACCACACACAGACGGGTCCTGGACATGGGCTTCAAATGTCAAACGTCTTACCTGGGCTAAAGAAAAAAAGAACTGGTCTGTTGCTCAGTGGTCCAAAGTCCTCTTTTCTGATGAGAGCAAATTTTGCATCTCATTTGGAAACCAAGGTCCCACAGTCTGGAGGAAGAATGGAGAGGCACACAATCCAAGATGCTTGAAGTCCAGTGTGAAGTTTCCACAGTCTGTGTTGGTTTGGGGAGCCATGTCATCGGCTGGTGTTGGTCCACTGTGCTTTATTAAGTCCAGAGTCAACGCAGCCGTCTACCGGGACATTTTAGAGCACTTCATGCTTCCTTCAGCAGATAAGCTTTATGGAGATGCTGACTTCATTTTCCAGCAGGACTTGGCATCTGCCCACACTGCCAAAAGTACCAAAACCTGGTTCAATGGCCGTGGTATTACTGTGCTTGATTGGCCAGCAAACTCGCCTGACCTGAACCCCATAGAGAATCTATGGGGCATTGCCAAGAGAAAGATGAGAGACATGAGACCAAACAATGCAGAAGAGCTGAAGGCCGCTATTGAAGCATCTTGGTCTTCCATAACACCTCAGCAGTGCCACAGGCTGATAGCATCCATGCCACGCGCATTGAGGCAGTAATTAATGCAAAAGGGGCCCAAACCAAGTACTGAGTACATATGCATGACTATACTTTTCAGAGGGCCGACATTTCTGTATTTAAAATCCTTTTTTTGATTGATTTCATGTAATATTCTAATTTTCTGAGATTCTGAATTTGGGGTTTTCATAAGCTGTAAGCCATAATCATCAAAATTATATCAAATAAAGGCTTGAAATATCTTACTTTGCTTGTAATGAGTCTATATAATATATTAGTTTCACCTTTTAAGTTGAATTACTGAAATTAATGAACTTTTGCACGATATTCTAATTTTTCGAGTTTCACCTGTATATATATATATATATATATATATATATATATATATATATATATATATATATATATTTTACACAGTATCTCACAAAAGTGAGTACACCCCTCACATTTTTGTAAATATTTGATTATATCTTTTCATGTGACAATACTAAAGAAATGACACTTTGCTACAATGTAAAGTAGTGATAGTGTACAGCTTGTAGTAGTAGCAGTATAAATTTGCTGTCCCCTCAAAATAACTCAACACACAGCCATTAATGTCTAAACCACTGACAACAAAAGTGAGTACATCCCTAAGTGAAAATGTCCAAATTGGGCCCAAAGTGTCAGTATTTTGTGTGGCCACCATTATTTTCCATCACTGCTTTAACCCTCTTGGGCATGGAGTTCACCAGAGCTTCACTGGTTGCCACTGGAGTCCTCTTCCACTCCTCCATGACGACATCACAGAGCTGGTGGATGTTAGAGACCTTGTGCTTCTCCACCTTCCGTTTGAGGATGCCCCACAGATGCTCAATAGGGTTTAGGTCTGGAGACATGCTTGGCCAGTCCATCACCTTCACGCTCAGCTTCTTTAGCAAGGCAGTGGTTGTCTTGGAGGTGTGTTTGGGGTCGTTATCATGCTGGAATACTGCCCTGCAGCCCAGTCTCCGAAGGGAGGGTATCATGCTCTGCATCAGTATGTCACAGTACATGTTGGCATTCATGGTTCCGTCTTGGTCTTGGCAATCTTCTTATAGCCTATGGCATCTTTATGAAGAGCAACAATTCTTTTTTCAGATCCTCAGTGTTCTTTGCCATGAGGTGCCATGTTGAACTTCCAGTGACCAGTATGAGGGAGTGTGAGAGCGATGACACCAAATTTAACACACCTGCTCCCCATTCACACCTGAGACCTTGTAACACTAACGAGTCACATGACACCGGGGAGGGAAAATGGCTAATTGGGCCCAATTTGGACATTTTCACTTAGGGGTGTACTCACTTTTGTTGCCAGTGGTTTAGACATTAATGGCTGTGTGTTGAGTTATTTTGAGGGGACAGCAAATGTACACTGTTATACAATCTGTACACACATTTGTCATTTCTTCAGTGTTGTCACATGAAAAGATATATTTACAAAAATGTGAGGGGTGTACACACTTTTGTGAGATACTGTATATATAAGTTAACATGTTATTAACCTGATCTTTATGTATAAGAGATGTCATATTTTTACTTAATCGGTTGGCCAAAATTTTTTACAATATTTTTACATCTAACTGGATCAGGGAAATTGGACGGTAACCCTTACACTTGCTTGAAACGTTGTCTTTTATAAGAATTAGTCTGACCCGGGCTTGTGTCATGGTTGGAAGAAGCTTTCCATTCTTTAATGATTCCATATGAATTTCTAACAAAAGTGTAGCCAGTTCTGTAGCATAATATCTAAAAAATTCAGCGGCAAAGCCGTCTGGCACCAGAGCCTTGCCTGTGGGCAAGGACTTAATTACTTCAGTCAGTTAAGGGAGATCTAATGGTTCCACAAAGTTTCTAATATCTTCATCAGTAGACAAAGATGTGGAAATATAGAGATCAAGACAAAATTCATTAAAAGCATTATTGCCCCTCTGGGGTCTGAGGGTATTTTGGGCCCTGGAGAGGTTTTAACATGCCTTGACATTTGTGCCTTTTTCAGTTGCTTAAAAACATATTAATGGCTAAAATCTGATAACACCGTATTCAGCACAAACTGGGCTACAATAACATGTGAGCAACATGTGTGTACAGGTTTGTATTTTTTAGAAAATAACGTTTATGCATGGTTTTTGAAAAACTAAAATTTTAAGTCATTGAAATAAGGCCATATAACAGATACTAAACATTTGTCCACAAGACTTTTGAGAATTGGATCTTGTAGCCTAGAATTTTTGCTACAAAATGATGTGAAAACCATCCTGATCACTCATTCATACAAAACAATATAGTAACTTAACTTTTGTAAGACAATTTTAGTGTTGAAAGGTAATATGCAAGGAGGCGTGAATGATCATGAATATGGATTGTAATTCACACCTGAGAGAAAAAAGACCCTCCTCTGGGCCTATCAATGAGGGATAGAGAATGAATGTGAGGAGACTTAACGATCAAAATCAAGTTTAAAGTTAAAAGAAGAAAACATTTTCTTTACATAAGACTTTACTTAATTTTAGACCTACACTACCATTTAAAAGAAGTCTCTTCTGCTCACCAAGACTGATATTTGATCCAAAAAACAGAAACAACATTGATATTCTGAACTCTTTTTACAATTTAAAAGAACAGTTTTCTATTTAAATATATTGTAAAAGGCAATTTGTGATCAAAGCTGAATTTTCAACATTATTACTGCAGTCTTCAGTGTCACATGATCCTTCAGAGATCATAATAATATGCTGATTTTCTAATATGGGCATATTTAAAGTGCATTTTACTAATTTAACCTGAACACATATTTGCAAGCACAAGCTTTGTTTATGATAATGAGGCATTATAAACACTAGATAAAATATAATCTAAACATTCATATTACTTTTATATCATATCATATATTAAATACCATATTTATATTTATATTACAATTTAAATACCTGCTGTTTCGGCAAACAGCATTTAAATGGAACTAAAACTTGCTTATTAGGACATATTTCAAATGACAATACTCTGAATCCTGGCAGGCAAATCTGTAAACAGTCCCACTAGTAAAATATGTACATGTTTATATAAAATAGCATGTCAACTAATAAAAACTAAATGACTTACTCGTCCGAAATTGTATTCTTGGCTGGATCAAGTCTCTCTTCAAAATACAAACGTCCATCGGAGTCCCGCTCTTCTGAGGAAAATGTTAACTCTTCCTTATTATCCAGGAGATTCCTCGAATATGTATAGTCACAAACGCGCAGAAAAATGAATGAAATATGTTTTAATCAAACCTCACAGTAGGGGGCGTGTAAATTTGCATTGATCGTCTCAGCACATTAGCGTATGAATGGTGTGCTCTGGTGGTGGGTGGGATCACATTACAGATAATTAGATGGACCGGTAAAAAACTGTACATCCCTTTGTTTCAAACAGATTGCATTGCAGGAGAATATTTGTTTTAAATTTGAATTATTTTATTAAAAATTTTAAGCTTTCTTTAGACATATGTTTCATGTTTGTGTGATAAGTATTTGCAGAGATTCAGTTCATTTTAGTGACGTGTTTCTGAAATATGCTCGTGAACACAAAGACTGCTGAAAGTTCACACTTTTTCTTCCCTTTTCTTTATTTAACAAAAGCACAAGATTTTGTTGTTATTATGAGTGTACACAAATAAAAGTAGACCCTTTATAGTCTCTAATGATGTCTTATACTTATCTGTATAACCAAAATTATGGAGTATTTTAAATTGATTCCGCTGTAATGATGAAAATATCCAGCAGGACGCGCCGGTGCGTCCGTCGACCCCAGAGGGTTAATATCAATGGCCGAGGCAAATATTTAACCACCAACAGATTTCACTGTGGGAATGGTAAAAAAAGACTGTCTCTGCTTTATATATCTAGCCAAAAGCTTCCTTGCTTTGTCCCCCAACTCGAAGAATCATTGTCTTGCCCTGAATAGCCAAAACTCCACCTTCCGTGACAAAATAGTATTAAATCTGCATTTCAATCGGGTCAATTCTCTGTGGCCATCAGACGACATTCGCTCTGCCTCAGCACTTTTAATATTCCCTTCCAACTCCATGAGTTCTTGTGCTTTGGATTTTTTGATGAATGAGGCAAACTGTATGATCCGACCCCTAAGAACCGCCTTAAGTGCCTCCAAAGCCACGCCCACAGAGGATACTGAGGAGCAGTTAGTCTCCATATAAACATTGATTTTAGCCTTAAATATTTGCTGGAATTCAGGAATTTGCAAAAACGATACATTAAAGTGCCAACTATATGATTTCCTTTTCTCTGTATGTGACAACACCTCACCAGGGCATGATCTGAGACTAGTTTCCAATTGAGCAATCAACAACAGATGAAATGAGGGACTTAGATGTATATAAAAAAAATCTATTCTAGAATAAGTCTTATGGTTTAAATAACAGATGGTTTCAAAAGTCTCCAAATATCTGTAAGGCCAAGATTTTTACACACCCTGTGAAGTGTTAATGTTGCTCTAGGGGGCTTGCACAGATCAAGGACTGAGTCCATCAAAAGGTTAAAGTCTCCTCCCAACATTATATCATGAGGGGTGCCAGCGACTTGCAACATCCCTTCAAGATCTATAAAAAAGCCATGATCGTCAGAGTTAGGTGCGTAAATATTAGCCAAAAGCATCCTTTGCCCCTGAATTTCTGCTAAAACAACAATGACGCTTAAATTGTAGATGTCTACTTATAAATGTAATGACTCCCCTGCTCTTACTTGAGCCAGCACTAAAGAAAACATGCCCAATCCATATCTTCCCAAAATGTTCATCTTCCTGCAGGGAAAGATGTGTTTCTAGAAGAAAAACTATATCATATTTCTTATGTTTAAGAAAATAAATAACCTTACTTCTTTTTATGGGGTGCCCCAACCCATTCACATTCCACATGGAGAGAGAAAATACACTCATATTAATATTTGACATATTAGAAAAAATACTGTGTTTCATAAACAAGATTATAAAGACCACATTCCAACATTAGTGTAACAATCAAACCCCAAACTTCCCCCCGAACCAAACAAACAGAGAAAATAAAAATGTGTGCATTAACCCCACGCACCACAGTGTCCATCCCTCTAAACTCAAACAGTCCAAGTACGCCTACGAGAGCCCCCGCGACAACTTTGCCATCGGATTGATGAAGTCCGGTGTATCAATGCAAATTTTATGAGACAGAATTACACAGCAAAAAATTATAAAAAAATTTAAAAAACTCCAGCCAATAAGCAGAACAAACTCAAAAAACTTGTAGATTCATCCCCAAGGTATGTTCTTTGACAGAACATGCTCCAGACGCTAGCGGAACCAGCACAAAAAAAGGGGCTGTTCTTTGGGCAAACGAATGTTCAGTAAGGTGGCCATTCGGCTGATACACGAGTAAAACAAAAGACCCAATCACTCCAATGTCCTGCAAGAGATATTCCACAAAACAAACTCCATCGTGATCGATTGACAAATTACAGTATGATCCTCCAAGTCTGCAACAGCCTTCGCCAGCATTGCCATAATGCTCGACATCTGACGCTGAATCTCTCCTGCCGCATCGTCCAAATTGAGTCCCTGGTCTCAGTGTCTTTTAATGTCTCAAGAGCTCAAGGAGTTTGAATTATTTGACATATTATCTTCCTAGAACAGTTAAGAATCAGGGTGTATCGAATCTCACTGGTTTATCAAACAAATAGTAATAAATCTAGCAAACTGAGCAGAGCTCGCCGTTCACACATCCGAACCTCGCATGGCACCACACAACTCCGACATTTCACATTCTTAAAAAAAGTAGTGATCCTAACTGACCTAAGATAGGGAATGTTTTCTACGATTAAATGTCAGGAATTTTGAAAAACAGAGTTTAAATGTATTTGACTAATAGTACATTTCTGACTTCAACTGTTAATATTAATTACGAAACAGCAACAGAAAAAACTTAGTTTACCATTCTTTATTATAACATTGTCACTTCTTGTTGCAGCTCAGGCTCTTAATGTAGTTATTTTCTTTGAAAAACTTCCTTTATTATTTATTTTCTTTTTATTTATATCTAAACAGTAACAACAGTAGACACACAACTGAATCTAAAAATTAAACAAGGTGGTAATGTTTAACCTTTTTATCTAAGCTTGTGCTCGATGGGCTGGAGCTTTCCCTTCATTTTTAAGACTTATGTTTTGCTCATGACTTCTTGAGTCATTGATTCCACACATCCATTACAAAATTCTAAAATGTTCTCCCTTTTAAGGTAGAATACTAGGAGACTTGGGTGCTTTGGAAATGCAGTTAAGACTTTTGCCAGAAGAGCAGACAGAGGCAGGGTGGTTCACAACCACAATGTTGAAGACCTTTGCTATTAGTATTCTGTACTTACTTGTAGGGCTGCCCCCGACAAAAGATTTTCCTAGTCGACTAGTAGGTGTTAGTTTATGCCATTAGTCGATTAGGTGGTGCACGTTTATGATATTAATATAATTATTTTTTTTTTTTATTATAATTTAGTATTTTTTTACTAAATATTTTGGGGGGGTCATCAGAAAATGGTTTGAGTTCCAGTGCTGAGAAAGAATGTTATAAGTAACATTGCTAACACTGTTCTAAATTACAGAGAAATACTAAATCGCATGAGCCTTCAAAATATAAATTTTACAAGCACACGCACGAAGCGAGTCTCAGCGACACCGGCAAAATTGGTAATGATTCTGAATGTGCCGGAAAATCCAGCAAGGAGACTATCTGAACATTTTATTAATTTATAGAGAGAAATGCACATTAGGGTTGTGCCGACAGACGATAAGCCTTTGACGATGTCAAGACTTATGGCTTGTTTTCCCATTAATATATTAAATTATTATTATTATTATTATTATTATGCTATTATTATTATTATCAAATTAATATTACAAATAATTTGCCCATAGGCTTACAGATACACTCTTGAAGAAACATACTTTATTATATTATTAAGAACAGATCACAGAAAAGCCATCTATGCACATGTCTGACGTGCTGTTTGTATGGTTTGTATACAGTCTCGTGGAGCACGCGCAAGTAAAAGGTTTTCACTCTTTCTTTGTTTCAGTCTTCTGAACATTTTTATGCAAGAACAGTATAGTCTATGAGTGCTGCAAATAACCTCAGACATCTCAGCTCAGGAGGTGTTTTGAGTTCAGTTCACTTTTTCCACAGAGCAGTTATTTGAGAACGCAACTCTAGCAGCCTATACATCTGTGATTAAAACATAAAATAATACAAAAACACGTTCACCTTAAACGTGTTTCAGTGATTATTATCATCATTATAATTATTATTTATACATTTAGAATTGTTTTTATGTCTTCATTTGTGTACGTAATTTTCCACCTGCATGTTTAGACAGATACTTGCCTGACAGTAAATGGAAAGGTGGTTACTTATATAAATATATTATTTTTTCGATCAATTCATTATGTTAATAGCTTTTTCATTTGGAGTGCAATTTGCATTTAGAAATGTATTTGGTTTAAGTTTAGTTTTTTAAATAAATTAATTTAATTTTCAATGCAAACTATAGAAAATTATTTGGTTTCTCAGCATCTTAAGCACATTTGAGTTCTTCCCAACAGTGGGGAATGAGGTCCAGATTTTGACAATTAAGGGACTAATACACAACTATTACAAAATGTGTAAACAATTATTGATGCTCAAGAAGGCAACATAAGAAGAACCAAGAGGTACAAACTTTTGAACAGTATGATTTGTGTAAATAACAGAACATTTTGTGTTATGTAGCTTTTGAAGGGCAGTACTACCTAAAAAAAAAATATAATCTCTAATAGGCTATTTGTATACATTCTGAAAGGGGTGTGGAAACTTATAAAGACAATAGGGCTATGCAAACTTCTGCACTTAACTGTATAGGCTATATAGTTTGTGAAAATTTATATTTTATTTCAGATTTAGTTTTTTCACGATTTAACCACATATGAGCTTTTTTTTCATGTACAAATTCCTATCCATATGATCTCATATTTGCATAATATGTAATTATGAAATGACTTATACAATAATTCACAACATCATCACTTTAAACAACATTATAAATTCAAAATACAACCCCCACATCTGAAAATATAAGTACTACGTAAAAAGTGCAGTGCAGTGACATTGTCTGATTTACCTCTGTGCTCGTGGGGGAAATGAACAGTACAGAAAAATACTCGCTTACATATTCACGTGCATGGATCAGCTTTTTTCAGCTCGTTGTTGAAAACAAATGTTTTATTGGTTGTGAATGTGAATGCAAGAGGGGAAAAGTCTCCTCGGGTGTGCCGTTCTTCTTAAGAGTTCTCATCTAGAAAGTTACTAAGGGGAAATTACCAGGACTGTAGGTGGGAAAGGGCCTATAGAGATGCATGAGACACTGGACAAAGACACTGCATGCAAAATGTCAAGTTAGGCCATTTTTATGTTTGTCATTTTTATAGTACCACCAAGATGCCTGCAGCCCTGAAAACAGCTAATTGCAGTCCACAGCAACCCGCTGTGTTCAGATGCATGAGATTTGAAGTGCTTGAGATTTTGTAATAGCAAAGCAGAAAGCATAATTATTGTTCTTTGTAGCAATGCTCCTCATAGGCATAAAAGAAACCTATCACACTGGTGCAAACAGGTTCAAATTTTTCATTGTATATCGTAATGTTTTATCACAAATGAGAGCAAAACTGTCACACTGTACACCATTTAAAAAAAAAGTGGCCACACCCACTACTTTTATTTTGGCTGGGTGTGGCACACTAAATATTAAGTTCAAGATGTTTTTGATAATTATTGAAAATGGGACTTCAGATAATGTTCCTGCTTTATATACATTCCTATCAGGTGAAAGGCCTTGGACTAGTTTGCAAAATTCTGTAAAAAAAAAAAATTACATACATAAAATGTGAAAAATCTTTCATGGCAGAAATGAAATCAAAGATATACATTTTATTTGTCTTGTTCAGGCATTACAGCCCGAAATGTGAGTTTTGATTACTGCAGCAACCCTGATTGGCCAATTGTGGCGAGTCCTTGCACATAAGTAGTGGGCAATTGTAATACTATTTCATGTCTCTATACCTTACGGTTTGGTCTCCAGAATCAGTTTCATCAAAGAAAAATTACAATAAAAATAATCCTACAAAAAACTTTCAGTTTGATCCCCTAATAATATACGTGAAACCCTAAAATTGCAATAGGGTTCCAGCGTGTTGCTCTTCTAAGAAGAAGACTAAAAAGAAAATCTGTACAAATACAATAGGCTTCAAGCACCTTTGTGCTTGGACCACAATGAGTACATATGTCCAAACTTTCAAGTGAAAGTGTGTGTTAAAAGCTGAGCATGTATCTGCAAAGTCAATCAAGTAGCAAATGCAAACAGTTTGGCGTTGATAACATCAAATCATCTGCTCACCTTGCTGACATGGTTGATGGGTGATTTGGCCAACATCTGCTCCAGAAAAGCAGCTTCGAGATGAATGTTAGTGTTATAATCATATCCAGCTTCCACCATACACCTTAAAATAAACACAGACAAACCATTAATCCAGCTATCACTCATGTCTATAAAGGTGAATCTCACAGATACTGTCAAACAAATTTACGGGTTTACATTTTGCAAGAAATTAAAAAAATAATAATCATTTTGTTTTCCTATTAAGACTTTTTTTGCATTCATTTCATGACTATTAAATGTGCACTAGGCAGTATTTTTTGCTTATGTTGTGTTGTTCAATATGACTAATTTTGGATTTAAACTGACACCTAGTGGCATGAATGCAGCATCATTCAATCGCAATTGTTTCTTAATAAACAATGCCATTAAATAAATTCACTATTCCCAGTCAACCATGAATAATTTATATATATATGATCATATATCTGTTTACCTTTCTGTGAGATTCACGTTTATAGACATGAGTGATTGTTGGATTTACTTAATCCATGAGGGAGTGTCCATTAACATTCTGGTTACTGAGATTAAGTGAGTTTAATTGAGGCAAGTCTTTTGATCCTAACATGGGCCCCATGTCCCCTTTAAGGGACCCTTTCTATGTAGAATAAAATAGCTATTTTAAGGTTACAGACATGACTTGAGTCTTCATCTGAGTGGTCATGATTTTATACAAGTTTTAAAATTAAGAGTAAATGAGGAACAATTGAGCACATAAAGCCCCAAATTACTGTAAAGTGAAATAATCACATTCTTATTATTGTAATGCGTAAAAATACTGATATATTGTTCAAATCGCAAAAAAATAAAACAACATTATAGTATTTGTTGAACAGCCTGACTTAAATTAAACTATCATTTTAGTACAATATTTTTGGCAATGCATTACTGTAATAAATATCGAATGAGGATAATTGAGAATGAGAACAAAAAGAACTCAAAAGTAAAACTTTTTTTTATGTCACCATTTAAACTCAAATGATGATAAAGCATCTTCATCAATTACATCCAGATGCTTTTGTATGACATTTTTCCTGTCATCACAGCAAAATAATTTACAATAGTATACTGTGAATGTGATGTCAAATTACCAGTCTGGAATATCTGTACTGCCAATCATGGAGGCCAGATTTGTGACAGGGTTGCGTGTTACACACGCCTTGTAGAAGTCTGGATACTGCCCAATCAGGTGGCACGCCAGGAATCCACCATGAGAGCCTCCAATGACAGCGATCTTCTCTTCATCAAAATCACCACGACTCAAAACACTCTCTACTGCAAACTGCAAAAACAACATTTAAAGGTGCATTCAGTAACTTTTTGTTCGTGTCATCTTGGATTAACATTGACACCTAGTATGGATGCAGCATCATTCAAAATCAATCGTTTTCAGTTACAGATGCCATTGAAGAAATTCCCTATTCACAATAATCCATTATTAATTTAATCCAAGAGTGAAAGTGTTCAATTAAAAATCGGATACTGGGATTAAGCAAGTAGTATTTCTAGCAAGTCAGTCCAACATCGGCCATCTTTGGAACGCTCCCGGAAGACTATTTCCAGTCATGACAGTACAGCTACTATCTACTTGAATGGGGAGAGACTGAAATCTCAAAAACAGTGGGTCAAGATTACGATCAAAGAATGTATTTCAAATCAGCAATAACATTTTACAACAATGGAATCATAAATTGGGTTTCTTTACCACGGATTACGCTAGAAAACGCAATTTTCCCGGCTTGTATATCTTATGTATGTTCTCAAAATGATTGACAGGTGATACCTGTATCTAAAAGGTGATTGGCTCTTTTACATGTAAGATTGGGACTTCCTTTCTACATCCATTGACCGTTGGACGCGTAGAGCTAATTGGTTGGGCTTTCCAATTTCTCCCATTCATTTTAATAGAAGTGGCCCGTCTCTGCTAAATAGTCTCTGATATTATTCAGCTGGTCATGTGGTTCTAAAATAGCAGCCCCCATGAGGTCGCCCTCATACCCTGTCCCATGTAGAATAAAGCAGCTTTTATAAGGTTACTGGTATGATTATAGAGTCCAGTGATGTCATGTGAGAGGTCATGATTTTATAAATATGTTTCAAAATTGCAATTAATTTCTTTAGGAGTAAAATTTAATAGGGAAAAAATGACTGAAAGATTTCATATATCTGCTAAGGCCGGGCATATAAGGTGTCATTTTTTTTTCTTGAAATCGCGTAGAAATTGTTGGTGCTCAAGTGGTCATGGCTTGCATCATGTGAGAGGAATTATAAGTGGAGCAAGTGGAACAAGTTGCAACCTGCTGATCATTTTTAAACATGCAGAAAAAATACAGGAACTGCCCGCTTGAATTCGTGAGGCCGATTTGGAGAGTGTTCCAAGTGAGTGTTCATTAAGCTTTTACACATTTGGAGAAAATGGGTATATTATAACGTCTAGGTTACGGATGTAACCTCCATTCCCTGATAGAGGAAACGAGACGTTGTGTCGAAGAAGCGACCCTAGGGGTCTCTCTTGAGCACCGAATATAACTCTGATCTATGAAAAAAGGCCAATGAGAAGTTGGCAGACATAATTTGCATACCCCTCCCCTGGACATACGGGTATAAAGGCGAGGAAATACGTCGAGTTCATTCAGGATTTTTCTGAGGAGCCGGAAATGGTCCGGCCACTACAGTGGATCGGCTCAGCGACGTGGCTGGGAGGACACAACGTCTTGTTCCCTCCATCAGGGAACGGAGGTTACATCCGTAACATAGACGTTCCCCGTCTGTCGCTCTCTCGACGTTGTGTCGAATAAGCACACTAGCGGTCCAATTTAAATCACGCCATGCGCTGAGCCGTGTACATGTTCTGCTGACATAGGAGTGGGCAGGTATTTTACGTGCACAGGTGACCAGCTGTGTCAGACTGCACGTACCCTTCCCCAAGTGGCAGTGGTAAATCCAGCCTCAAGGAGGGGGGAGTTCCTACAACACTGTGACCGGAGGGCAGCTGGGACTGCCTAAGGGAGACGCGGGTCCACTTTTTTAAGGGGACCGTACCGCGGATTATACACATAGGGGGAGTCCGCGTAGGAGTCCTTGACCTGTGGAGCACCTATTCCAGTACAGGGTAGATTAAGTACCTGCAGTGGATTGGGTCGGCGAGTTCCTCCGCTGAACTGCGGTCCCACAAGGGCTAGGGAGTAGGGTTGTGCCGATGGACGATATCATCGTCCATCGTGATGGCTGACCAACATCACGATGTAGAGCCACCATCGTGATGCCACGCCCCCTTTTGCGAGTCTTGCTAGTGTGACTCACTAATCCTAGTCTCTTCTATAGTTAACCTAAAAACTTTGCAGGGATTGCTCTGTAAATTAAATTGAGAATATAACTAATGCATATATGCTATTTTAAATACTGTGGTATATGCCAGAGACATGACGTGTTAGTCTGTGAAAATACCGTGTCAGGCAGGCTGCACAAATGTTGATCTTGACATTGTTAGCTTCTTGTCTTTTTTTTACATGTCTTACACTGTACATTTAGATTAAAATATTTTATGTTGTAGGCTACAAGAAAACAGCCTTTATTAATTAATTAGTAGTTGTAGTGTCTCAGAAAATCTTGCTCATTGTCACATAGCTCTTGTATACACTGAAGCGGCAGTTTAAGATAAACCCAGACCAGCGAACGTCAAATAACTTTTGTCTGGTTAATACTTTTAAAGAAAAATTTCCTTGGCCATAAATCCATAATGTCAAATCAAATGAAAGAAACAAGGTGAATATGAATAACACACATTTATTAAAACATAGAAGAACAACAAATAAAGAACAAGAAAACGGAACAACACTCAGACCGAAACTCGGCATTAACATTTCACTTATAATTAGCAGCACAATTAACTTCAGCACAGGCTACAAAATAAATTATGTTATTGAAATATTGTAAAGTGGTCATATGAACTACACAAATGAACGTTTAAAAAATTATATGCAAAATCGAATAGCTCCGCAACGGATGGCGAAAAAATGCGTAAAGAAGTCTAATATCTTTCACCATAGACCATGTTTAAATTTCGATGTTTCTGGCCAGAAATATCAAAATATTCACTTTATCTGGTTTTAATAAGCTGCGGATTGGAGTAACTACACTACCCGCTGTGCTGAAGACACGCTCTGATGGAGTACTGCTAGCACATATGCACAGATATTTCCGTGCTAATCTTGCCATGAACGGAAACCTTTTGTCGTTCGTTTTCCACCAAGTCAGCGGGTCCTCTTCCCCATCAATGGCCATTTCCTGCAAGGACATGGTCATTTCTGCCTCGACCTTTTGCTCATCAGTGAGTAAAATAACGAAATTATAGTTTTTAAGTGGAAAATAGTATTTATGTAAAGAGATATATTAAAATAAAAAGTGCACAACTCTTCTTAAGTGAAAGCTAAAAAAAAAAAATGCTTCACGTGCCGTGCATCCTACTGATAAAGCGCCGACGAGTCATTAGTTGGGTTAGTAAAATAACGAAATTATAATTTTTCATATAATTTTTGAAAATTATATGAAATTATATACCACCCCCCCGACGATATCATCGTCCATCGCAATGTTTTACTGTCAACATCGTCAACTGCCAATTTAGGGGACATCGACAACCCTACTAGGGAGGAATCATGCAGGGATCAGAGTATGCGGAATCTCCTGGGGGAGAAAGCGCACAGTTTTACCTCGTCCGAGGGTAAGGGCGCTAGGTGCAAAAAATCTTGCAAGGGTATTAGGTGTTGCCCAACCCGCTGTTCTACATATGTCTGCTAGGGATGTGCCCCTGGCTGGTACCCAAGAGGATGCAAGACTCCTTGTTGAGCGTGCTTGGACCCGCAAAATGGGGGGGCACGACCTGGGTGTGATAGGCCAATGAAATGGCATCCACGACCCAGTGGGAAAGCCTCTGTTTGGAGACAGCGTTCCCTTTCTGCTGTCCGCCAAAGCAGACAAAGAGCTGCTCAGAACGTCTAGAGCTCTGCGTTCGGTACAAGTAGGTACGCAAAGCACGGACACAGCAACGAAGGGCCTCCTCCCGGGGCAGCGCTTGCAGGTTCACTACCTGGTCTCTGACGGATGTGGTAGGAACCTTGGACACGTAGCCTGGTTGCGGTCTTAGGATCACATGTGTGTCTGCCAGACCGAACTTCAGGCAAGTGTTGCTTACAGAGAACGCTTGCAGGTCCCCGACCCTCTTGATGGAGGTGAGCGCGATCAGCAGGGCAGTCTTTTAGAGAGAGGGCCCTGAGTCCAACTGATTCTAGCGGCTCGAAGGGGAGTCTCTGAAGGCCCGTGAGGACCACTGAGAGATCCAAGGAGGGGAACAGGCTTGGGTGGGAGGGAATTAACCTCTGGACGCCTCTTAGGAACCTGATGATTAAGTCGTGCTTACCCAAAGACTTGCCGTCTACTGCGTCGTGGTGGGCCGCAATGGCAGCGACATACACCTTTAGGGTGGAAGGGGACAGCCTCCCCTCCAGCCTCTCTTGCAGAAATAAGAGCACTGACCTAACTGCGCACCTCTGTGGGTCTTTGGCCTGGAAAGAACACCAATTTCCGAACAAGCGCCACTTCAGGGCGTAAAGATGCCTGGTAGAAGGGGCTCTGGCTTGGTTGATCGTGTCTACGACGGTAGGTGATAGACCAGCTAGATCTTACGCGTCCCGTCCAGGGCCAGACGTGGAAGTTCCAAAGGTCTGGGTGCGGATGCCAGAGCGTGCCCTGTCCCTGAGAAAGAAGGTTTTCCTCAGGGGAATTCGCCAGGGAGGGGCTGTCGTGAGGAGTACGGAGGTCCGAAAACCAGGCCCGGTTAGAGTGACTTGTTCCTCGTCCTCCCTGACCTTGCACAGCACCTGTGCAAGAAGGCTCACTGGGGGAAAATGCATACTTGCGCAGCCCCGCATGCCAGCTGTGTGCCAGTGTGTCTGCCCAGAGGGG
This sequence comes from Xyrauchen texanus, assembly GCF_025860055.1. Lineage (NCBI taxonomy): Eukaryota > Metazoa > Chordata > Actinopteri > Cypriniformes > Catostomidae > Xyrauchen > Xyrauchen texanus. The sequence continues at coordinate 4,288,834 of NC_068312.1, forward strand.
AGCCTCTGTTCCGGCATACCAGAGCGGGCAGTGGGAGGTCTCTTGGGAGGCAGACAGGTCTACCTGGGCATTGCCGAACCATTCCCAAATCAGCTGGACCGACTGGGGGTGAAGCCTCCACTCTCCGCTGGGCAAGCGTTGTCGTGACAGCACTTCCGCTATCACGACGAGAAGGAGACGACGGGCGAGTCGTGACATGTGGCGGGAGCATACGCTGCCATGGCGATTTATGTCCGCTACCGCGGTGGTGCTGTCTGACCTGATTAGGACCTGTTTGTCTCGAACTAACGGGAGAAACTTCCGCAGGGCAAAGAAAACAGTCAACAACTCTAGGCAATTGATTTGCCAGCACAGCGGGGCCCCTTTGCAACGGCCCGCAGCTGCGTGCCCGTTGCACACGGCGGCCGGACCAGATTTGGAGGTGTCGGTCGTGACAAGGACGCGTCGTGACACCTGCTGCAAGGGGACTCCTGTCCGCAGAAAGCACAGGTCTGTCCAGGGTTGTGAAGTTTGGCGGCAGATGGGGGTGATAATCACACGGTGCGTGAGGCAGTGCCATGCTTGTCTCGTGACTCGAGTCTGGGGCCAGTGCTGAAGCGGTCTCATATGTATCAAACCCAGCGGCGCGCCCGCCGCGGAGGATGTCATATGCCCCAGGAGCTTCTGGGGCGGCGAGGCATTTTAGCACTGACTGCGTGCGCTCGTCGGCAAGGCGGGCTGACATTGAGACTGAGTCTAACTCCATGCCGAGAAAAGAGATGCTCTTTTACCAGTTGACCTGAAGCCCCAAACGGCTGATGTTGGCCTGGTGTTGGTTGCAGGAGGGGCCGTGGCATGCAGGGCGGAACTGGGACCGCTCCACCGTCGAGGGTAGTGAGAGTGGAGGAGCGAGGAAGCCGGTTCCGGGCAGTAAATGGTGCCCTTTTATGGTTTACTCAACTTGTCAACACGTCCGGGAAGAAAGGAACCGGGGCGCGCTGTGAGCGGCACACATACCCACGGAACCAATCAAGTAGCCATGAGGGGGGGGGCCGGATTTTCCAGTCCAGCATCGCGCTCGCGGTACCCGGGAAATCATAGCAGACCTCTGTGCGTCAGGCTCAGACTGGGCACGCAGACCCAAAGGTGGCGGCCCAGATGAGTCATCAGCATCAGATGCCGCTGTAACGCTCTCCGATGCTGCGGCGATGTCGTCATCCAATTCCGGGAGCTCAAGGGACCGGCAGGCCGGCCGCGAAGCAGGCCGCACTCATCCCGAGCTCGGACGGAAGCAAGCAAGCGTGCGGGGAGGCGGGTGGTTCGAGGGGATTAATCCGGCGAACAGAGCCCGTCATTGTCCCCAAATCGTTTTCATCGCCTGCGGCGCCTGCCCCAATCCCGTATGAAGAAGGCGAGGCGAGGGGGGCGGCTGAAGTGGCTTTCTCTCATGACAAAAGAAAGCCGCGACCGCAATGCTGTCATGGCTATGTTCTTGCACTGAGAACATAGACCATTCATAAAATGCTGCCTGCGTGTAATTGCAGCCCAGGCACGCAAGGCAGCTTTTATGACCGTCAGAGGTGGGGAGAAATCAACCGCATCCAGAAACTACACAGAGGAGGAAACACGTCTTTAAAAAGACGCGTCCTGAAAAGCAGCTGACTGCATACACGACCATCTGCTCCAAAGAAAATTTCTGAATGAACTCGACGTATTTCCTTGCCTTTATACCCGTATGTCCGGGGGCGGGGTATGCAAATACTGTCTGCCAACTTCTCATTGGCCTTTTTTCATCAGAGGCATATTCGGCCCAACGTCGAGAGAGCGACAGACGGGAACTGTGCTTTTCCCATATTAATCAGAACCACATCACTGAGAAGGATTCTACAGAAAGGTCATGCTCTTCTCAGCTCTTCAAACAAATCCTTTGCCATTCCCTAAATGCTGCACTAGAAAAAAAGATTCTGTATAAAATTATTGTAAAAATTAAGATCAGTTTTAAAATTATTTAGCAAGATCATTTTGATTTTAGTGCTATGACTCGTAAGTGACTGTGTTGTAACTCACGTGTCATTTCAAACAAATGTAGTAGGACTGAGTCGCATGGACTGATGAACAAATTGTGTTGATGTGTCTGGTGTAATTCAAATCTGTAAATCAAAAAGTTGTGCAATTTAACAAAGCCTTCATTATAACGCATTTACTAGAAATTACTATATATATTTTTAAATTATATATATATATATATATATATATATATATATATATATATATATATATATATACACACACACACACACTCACCTAAAGGATTATTAGGAACACCATACTAATACTGTGTTTGACCCCTTTCAGCCTTCAGAACTGCCTTAATTCTACGTGGCATTGATTCAACAAGGTGCTGAAAGCATTCTTTAGAAATGTTGGCCCATATTGATAGGATAGCATCTTGCAGTTGATGGAGATTTGTGGGATGCACATCCAGGGCACGAAGCTCCCGTTCCACCACATCCCAAAGATGCTCTATTGGGTTGAGATCTGGTGACTGTGGGGCCATTTTAGTACAGTGAACTCATTGTCATGTTCAAGAAACCAATTTGAAATGATTCGATCTCTGTGACATGGTGCAATATTCTGCTGGAAGTAGCCATCAGAGGATGGGTATGTGGTGGCCATAAAGGGATGGACATGGTCAGAAACAATGCTCAGGTAGGCCGTGGCATTTAAACGATGCCCAATTGGCACTAAGGGGCCTAAAGTGTGCCAAGAAAACATCCCCCACACCATTACACCACCACCACCAGCCTGCACAGTGGTAACAAGGCATGATGGATCCATGTTCTCATTCTGTTTACGCCAAATTCTGACTCTACCATCTGAATGTCTCAACAGAAATCGAGACTCATCAGACCAGGCAACATTTTTCCAGTCTTCAACTGTCCAATTTTGGTGAGCTCTTGCAAATTGTAGCCTCTTTTTCCTATTTGTAGTGGAGATGAGTGGTACCCGGTGGGGTCTTCTGCTGTTGTAGCCCATCCACCACAAGGTTGTGCATGTTGTGGCTTCACAAATGCTTTGCTGCATACCTTGGTTGTAACGAGTGGTTATTTCAGGCAAAGTTGCTCTTCTATCAGCTTGAATCAGTCGGCCCATTCTCCTCTGACCTCTAGCATCAACAAGTCATTTTCGCCCACAGGACTGCCGCATACTGGATGTTTTTCCTTTTCACACCATTCTTTGTAAACCCTAGAAATGGTTGTGCGTGAAAATCCCAGTAACTGAGCAGATTGTGAAATACTCAGACCGGCCCATCTGGCACCAACAACCATGCCACGCTCAAAATTGCTTAAATCACCTTCCTTTCCCATTCTGACATTCAGTTTGGAGTTCAGGAGATTGTCTTGACCAGGACCACACCCCTAAATGCATTGAAGCAACTGCCACGTGATTGGTTGATTAGATAATTGCATTAATAAGAAATTGAACAGGTGTTCCTAATAATCCTTTAGGTGAGTGTATATATATATATATATATATATATATATATATATATATATATATATCACCATAGATTGAAAATGAAAAAAGTGTATCAGTGTTGTTGTAATAACAACATTTTAATTTATGACCCATCATATGGGTTATGAAAACCAACAACACCATCTAATGTAAATAAACTGTAAATTACACTCACAATTCTCACAAAAGTTATAAAGATATAATATAAACGTATTTTCAAATATCCTAATATTGGGGACAGAATACAAAACCCGTGTCGTTCGTTTGTTTGTTCAATCATTCTTTCATAAGGCATGCGCTTGTATGTAATGGGCAATTCTAAATGCACTTTTAGACTCCCGGTTTCTGCCACAACAGCTCAGCATCAAGAGTGATTATTTTGCATGATTAATAATAGATTCTTTCATTGACCAAGTTTGTTTTATGCATGCCATCTGCATCTGCTCGATCTATTGATTACTCTACATTTTAGGAATTTAGTCATTTTATTTTATGCTATCAACAATAGCAAACAAGATGCTGATGAACTGATGAACATTTTTATGCCATTCTTGAGAGAATTGCGATGCATACACTCATATTCTATATTGATTAATATACATTTCTTTGAAGGATTGAAAATGATTATCTCTCCTCCTCGCTCAAAAAATGTGTGCTCCTTTATCTCGTCGGCCTAAAACTCAGTTTCCAATTGACATGCACACAGAAACCAATGCCAGTCAATACATAGTCTGTTACAGCTGAAAATAAGGAATATTGCATGAGGCATACAGGCTATAACTGATAATACTGTACTGACATACAGGTGCATGAACACAAAAAACACATAAGCCTATACATGATTTTCACGGAAATGGACTGAGCACACAGCTCAGGGGTGCGCTGGTGTTCAGTGTGGTGGTGCTAGAGGTGGTGTTGCCGATCCTGATGGACTGGGGTCTCCCAGTCAAAAAGTACAGAATCCAGTTGCAGAAGGAGGTGGTTAAACCCAGCAGGTTCAACTTTGTTATAAGTTGTTGTGGGATAATTGTGTTGAATGCTGAACTAAAGTCTATGAACGGCATTTGTTTAAGAACATTTTCATGTCAGTTTCAGCCCTGATATGTTCCTCAATTTTAACGTAGGATAAAATCCATGGAAATTATGATTTAATATCACATACAAGTAAGCACTATAATCCAATTGTTTGGCTCAAATATTCAATAACTCTCAAACAATGATAACACACCAGCAAGACGATCACATCTCCCATCATGTATGTCTATGAAAGATGAACGAGCCAATGAGACTATGTTATGGCCGGGGCGACATGTGTAGTCCCGCCCCATATGTAGCCCTGCCTCATTCTTCAGGCTGCAGCCAAGTCCTTCTCAATGCAGAGGGAGAGTGGGGGCGGGGTTGCGTGGAGCGTGTAGAGATGCAAACACTGGCATGGCTTTACCGAAGAAACTAGTTATGTAACGCAACATCAAACTATATCGATATAAATGGTATTGTCTCATCCTATATCTCGTTTGAAAATATATCGATATATCTTTAAACTGTTGTGAAATGGTATATCGACTTTTAAAGTCATGTGTTCCGTTTAAACAAATTAGCGACAAATACATTAGACCGTCATTTTTTTTACTATACAGAGTCAGCAAGGGTAATGATACTGTATCCCTGGATTTGGAAGCAAGAGTAGAACTTGTTTACAGTCCTTCAGAGAGATGCGCTGCATCTGTCAAACACAAAAAGAGTCCCTGTGCTTGTGCTTCTCTAATAAAGCACGTGATCGCACGAGCATAATGCTTGTTGACATAACGCTGAAATTGAACAAACTGATGTGTACCTAGGTGACTAATTTGCAGGTATGGGCTAAAACAAGGTAACTCATTTATAAAGCGTATGTACAATCAGATTTGATACTCCTAAATTCCATAGATTTGAACCTACGTTAAAAGTGAGGAACAAATCAGGATTTATAAATACAAACACTGATGTGAAAATTTTCATACATCAACACGCACAAGCATGAGTACAAACATTTGTGTGTGTGTGTGTGTATGTATACACACAATAATATTTTTTATTGATAGTTGTGCAAATACAGTGGCTGACAGAATATATAAAAAAATTAATGAGCATGTTTATTCAACAATAATATTCTGATATATATGCGTAATGTAAATGCTTTTTTTTGTAAAAGAATATTTAATTATAGCCCTATCAGTACATTTCCATAATTAATTTTGAGACCCACAAGATAACAGGCATGTGTAATATGTGGTATGTTATATATCAAGCACATTTCAGGAGAGAGGAAGGAGAGATTATATTTAAAACATAACTAAATCAATATAGAATGGGTTGAAGGCACCGCAACGGTCTCATGTTTAAAACTCATCTACAAACCTGCAATGTGCATGAACATTCCCTATGAATGAATGAATGAATGAACAAATATAATATGAAAAAACAAATCAAATTAAAGCTGCGAGCAGCAATGACGGGCCCAAGCCGGTGGCACCGCCACCCCCATGCCTTTAGGGTTGCTGTGCACGATGGGCAATAACGTAACCTCGCTTTGACTGTCGAGAAGAAGATGTGTGCTGTAGAGCTCCAACGAACATTCGCAACGACAGCTCTCGACCTAGTTAGAAGCATTTCTTGTTTGCATGACATGTGGACTTAATAAATCCTTATCTTGAGCCAAATAAACAAGCTGACATTCAGTACAACCTGTGTCTTTTGTTTAGAACACATACAAATGTTATTTATGTACCGTTTTTGTACGGTACATAAATAAAGCACCGTTTTTGAAGACTGCGCATGTGCGAACGTGCTCTACTATGTAAGAACGAGCCGATTATTGAATCTGGAAATGGGTGGGGCCTGTAACACCTTTAGGAACCAAACGTGCAACACTCATAAATACCGGTTGTAAATCACATTCCCTCACTCGTCTTTGAGATGGCTTCACGTGTTTGGATCGTCGGCAGTTCCATCATCCGCACACTGCATACTCGCTTCTGTGAGCAGCGCCTGGACGGAAACCTCGGTCTTCAGTGTGAGATCACCTGGGACGGCAGAGGAGGCAGACTCTGGGAGCAGCTGTTTCCAGCTCTGCGCTCTCTCAGGGCCAAAGCTACAGCTCCAGATATTCTCATTATTCACCTGGGAGGGAACAGTTTGTGTCGGGTGGGCCGCAACCGCCTCGATTTTCTTCGGAAATAAAGAGTGACCTGACCGAAGTCTTACAAATGTTTCCCAGAACCAGGCTGGTGTTTTCTGGCATTTTACCCCGTCTAAATTGGAGAGGACAGACTGGCAGGACTGGCTATGGCATTGAACGAAGCCGGCGGTGGATCAACGGCACCATGTCTGGCTTCTTGGCAGAGAGGCAGATGCGCTGCATTCACCACAGAAACATCGGCTTGTTCCATCTGTGCAGAGACGGAGTCCACCTGAGACAGAGGGAAACCAGCTTCTGCCGAGCAACCTCCGAGAAGCTCTGCAGGTGGAACTCAGAAGATGAAGCAACAAATGTCCTTTTAAGGGCAGCAACAATGGCTCTTTTAAGAGCCACATTCACTCATTCAAATAAAAAGCATTTTCCAAGTGTGTGAAATTCGTTGTTCCTCACCTTACTTGATGTCAGGTTTCAGATGACTTGTTTTTAAATAAAAATGTCGATTCCTCTTATCCATTCCTTTGTAAGCATTTCAATATAACTTTCAAACCATTTAAGAATCGTGCGCTGTTTTCTGTGCTGACCACAATCCAAAACGTGCCATAAAGCAGCGGTTCTCAAACTTTTTTGTTTTGGTTTATTTATATAAAGACACAGAGAATATTACTTGCCTTACCTGATTAGAATTATAAAAAAAATAACTAGGGAATCACTAAAACGAGAGAATTATTCTTATTTGATGATACTCTCAAAACATTCCACAACAAATCCTTGAAATTGAATGATATTCAGAACAGAACACCGAATAAAAAAACGCTCTCTTTACAATCAAAATGTTTTTACATTTGCGATGTATTTGGATGCTAAACTATTCTTTATTATAGGCTTTGTACTTTACTCACGCTCCAATACCGACGTAGAAAATCATCCGCTTTACATGCGTAAAAATATGCTTGGAAACATCACAGTGGAGCGGTGCTTACTGTGAATGATACTGAATTGTACCACTGACTATTTAAACTAGGGCTGGGCGATATGGCAAAATATATTATCACGATATTTTTTTCCATATTGATCGATATCGATATTTGTTACGATATATAATTTAATAATGCTGCCCGTTTGAAAAGTATACTGATAATGATGCCTGAAGAAACCAGAAGGTTCAATAGTTGAAGTATATAGTTTATTAACATAAATAAATAACAATGCAAACATTTAACTGTGCAAACATGGATTGGTTGAGAATATATTTTGTTATAAAAGAATATTGATAAACTTTAAATCTAAATGTTAACATTTTACTTTTAGCAAACATGCTTTATCTGCCTTGACAAAACAATGCAAGTTAGCTTGCCTTGTAACTGATTATAAAATATCAAACTAAAAGCTGTGACTACAGTACTATCACATCAAATTTCTTTGGCAGGGCAGCAAACATTTCAAAATGTTTGCAGAGGTACAACCAAGACAACAAATGTAAACAAGTGAACCACAAAGTCCCTGGCAGATTTAAGTACTTAACTGTCAGATAAATAAAATATTAATTGTGTACTGGTTTTAAATATCTCAAATGTTTTAGAGGTAGCAATCTGAGTAAAAAGTGCAAAATGTAAACATTGTAAACCAGTCACTATGCTACACCTTTTAGGTAGTGCTCATGTAACCCTAATTACCCTATTATAGGTTTTTTGCCAGAAAGACTAGTCTGCAAAACTTTTGGACGGAGTAACATTAACATGGGCCCGCATTTTCATACTCTCGGTGTGGTCGCTGGGATGGTACCTTTTCAGGTGACCGAAAAGGTTTTACTTGTGTTTCCCGTCTTGGTTATCACCGACCGACGGCATATTTCGCGAGACCGTCTTTATTTGCGCTGTCGTCGCTTTTCAGATATCCAAACCACTTCCATATAATTGACGTCTTGTTACCTTTTTTGTCAACAATTTCCTCAGCTTTGGAAGATAGTTCGAGTTCGTCGTTTCCACTCATTTTTTCTTTACACTCACTTTCTTCACTGCCGGTAGCTCAAACAGTGCTCTGCTAGCAAATGGCCGTGTACTTAGACGCACAAGCCAAAATCTGCGTTCTGACTGGCTGTTGTCCGTTTATTTCTGCTGTGTAATAGGCTGTTAGGTCTATCCATATCGAGTAAACATGTCAAAAGTTTATCATCGTAGTCTAAATAAATATTATCACGATGCCATATCGAGATCGTTTTATCACCCAGCCCTAATTTAAACAGAGTAATTTTTATATGTTAGGTTTACTATTTTATTATTATATTTTATTGCGGATATAATGAACAGGCTGCGATGTCAAGATTGCAATGATGGAGTGTGTGTGTGTGTGTGTGTGTGTGTATTTGTAATCTTAAGTAATCATGGTTTATTTATTCATTTATTTATTCATTTGTTCTTTTATTTATTTATTATTTAACATGCATGTGTGCATTATTAAAAGTACCATTGCAGCAACGAGAACGGGTCTGAGCCAAATTATGTTAAAGATGTGTTCTGGTGACTGGCGTGTTTTTAAACCAATCAGATAAGAGTAAATCGAGAGTTAGCGATTAGCTCATCTGATTGGCTACATGAAGAAGGTGGACCCGCCCTCCACTTCGCACTCCCGTTGGAACTACGTCATTTCAACAACAAATGGTAGATTTATCAGAAAATTAATCAGAAAGAAAATCAATCGCAAAGATCGCAAAACAATAATTATAAAAGTGGTTGTTTGCTGCCATTTTTTTTGTTTTCTTAAAAATGTAAAACACAAGCATATATGTTTTATCACAGGTTTACAATAAAAATAAGAGTGTGATTTCAAAGCATTTTGAAATTTGATCATCATTCTCGGACGTTTTGATACGTTCGGATCGATCAGCCCATCCCTACTTTCTTTAGACATATGTTTCATGTGTTGGTTTTAATAAAGACTCGGAGTACTCATAAAACTCACAGAACGAAATATGCGTCACACTTTACTGCGTTCTCAACAACATGTACAAGTCTTCTTCATACGTTAAAACAACGAGAATACAGAAAATAGGCTTAGAACTCCACCTAGTGGTTATATTATAGAATTAAAGGAGAAATTACATGAGACAGCTTTATAACTGAAATGGCTTTAACTGAAATAGACTAAAGTTTAATATAACTATTCTGATAAGTGTATATTTCCAACATCATGTTTGTGTTATCAGTTTCTGTAAGTTTTTGTGACGTGTTTCAGAAAGATAATGGCTTAGACAGAGCAATAGTTTATTTTCATCTTAACCGGACATTAAAGTTGATCACTGCAATAATTCATAATTCAATATATTGATACCCGATTTCTTTATCAACTGTTTGTTCAATTGAGACATAAGGGGTGATTTCAAAGCATTTTGAAAGTGACACACTTCCTTCTGCCAGTTGGTGGCGCTATAACTTTGACTCACAGTAGTCACATCCATGTGACACACTGCTGAAGTTTCATCGAGATCAGTTAATATATGCAAAAGTTATAACACACTTCCTTGCTTTTATGCTTCCTTTGTGTGCTTTTTGGAGCTTCAAAGTTCATTTGCAATGTGTTCCACATTCAAACCAAAATATCTGACTCTAGGTCAAAGTATGAAACCAATACCCCACTTTTGTCTGAAGGTGGCGCTACTGAGCCCCTGCACCAGGCATCAAAAAAGAAAATTCAAGTTTGAAGAGCTGCCACAACAACAGTATTTAAGATATCAATAATCCTTTCACACGTCTACATCTGCCGGGTGTTTACATTATACACATAAAGTTTGAAGTAAATCGTGTAACAATAAGTGGGTGATTTTAAAGCATTTTGAAAGTGACACACTTCCTTCTGCCAGTTGGTGGCGCTATAACTTTGACTCACAATAGTCACATCCATGCGATCGGCCTCTTACAGCGAACACACCGCTGAAGTTTCATCGAGATCAATTAATGTATGCAGAAGTTATAACACTCTGACTGTTTCTCGTTTCTCGCCATCATTTTGTTTCCTCGCCACGGCCAAACCGTTAGAGATATCAAAAATCTGCCAGCAATTTTTCATGCTCAATGTCTTGACATCATGCTGACCGAGTTTGGTGGCGATTGGTGGAATTCTCTGGGAGGAGTATTCCAAATTCCATTGCGTGCGTTTTTCAAACAACCCTAAACAGACGGTTTCCTGTTGGTCTGGGGTAAAAAGTAAAAGTATGAAGGATATATGAAACGATGAGATCTATATGTGTACCCAGTTTCATATTATTACATGCAAGCGTGTTTGAGTTATAGACCAAGTTTTCGGACCCTGTTCCAGGGGCGCTGTCGAGCCCCCTGCCACGCCCGGGTACCAGCTTCAGCCCGGCCCTAATGACCGCAGGTTCTGACCCGTGTGCAAAGTTTCAAGAGTTTTTGAGCATGTTAAGAGCCCCAAAAGTGCCCCGTAAGTCGTAAAAAAAAAAAAAATAATAATAATAATAATAAATATAGCTGCGAGCAGCGATGGCGGGCCCAAGCCGGTGGCACCGCCACCCCCGTGCCTTTAGGGTTGCTGTGCACGATGGGCAATAACGTAACCTCGCTTTGACTGTCGAGAAGATGTGTGCTGTAGAGCTTGCATCAGTGTGTGCTCTGCAAAAGTGTGCATCAAGGGCACATATCGACCACAAAGTATGCTTGAGCACCCTTCCGATACCTAAAATGAAAAATGAGACACCCTTCGGTCTCATGGAGTTAATGGACACATGAAATAAGTACACAAGACTGAAAATTCATATGAAGTGTGCCATTTAGGACAGGGCCTATGACCGTGAACCACAATAGTCACATCTATGAGATAATTCAAATGTAGAATAATTTTTGATGTCATAGGATGTCATAGGTCAATATCTTTTGCAGCACTTAAATGTGTTAATCCAGAAGGCCAGTATTTATCTGGAGGTCTTTGTACAGGTTTATCAATGTAATTATAATTTACGCTTATGTGTTCCTATGATATGCAATGGAAGTACATTTCTATGTTTAACATGGGTGTATTCACAATACATAGCATACGATATAATATCTTAAGATTATTTATCATTATGTTAAGTACATCACACAAATGTGACTGTATTCACCTGTAATGTCTCCAATAAGTACAGTATATTGGCCTGTATGGCCATGATATATTGCCTTAGCTAGACTTTAGCTAACCTATTACATTAGCTAGTAGCTCATGAGTCATGAATGTTAGCAAGACACAAGTTAACTATATTTGCTTTTGGCTAATTAGCTGTATAGTCGAGGCACTGTACACGACGCTGAGGGAGGGCGGGCATCGACAAAATCTCATCTACCGACCTGATGTTTTTTATTTAATAAATATATTTGTTTGACAGGGAAGCTGTAGCAAACAGCAATATATATAATAATTTATTTATTAAAAAAATAAAAATAAATACCCCAGAAAAAAGGGCACTAATTTCTCTCGAGGAAGAAAAAGGGCAGGTGCTCAAGCCCCCTTTGATGTCTATGTGTGCACGTGCCTGAGGGTGAGTAAATGATGAGAGAAATATATTTTTGGGGTAAACTCATTTTATTTGAAAGACTATCTAGGTACATAATAACACTGCATTGCTGTGACTGTTTATAAATTTCAAAATGTACAAGCTCACACTTTAAATCATCAGTGATTATTTTTACATTTTACATGCCATTCAAAAACGGGGCATTTTACAGCGTAAGAGAGAAATTAAAAAACTTAAAATAATACCATTTGTACTTTTCAATGACTTGGGATGTCTATGTTCAGGGCGAAGGCTAAATTGTTACTGTCTCTTTAAGAGGGTTTTATCGCATGTTACCATATTCAAGGCACAGTTCAGTTTAATCTTTTGAGAACTGAGAAGTATCATTATTTTCGTTTTGTGCCGTGCTTGTTGCATCTGTATTCATTGTGAGACGATAAAATACAGACTGCGTGAATGGCTGATTTTGTTCACTTGAATTTTGTGACGTGTTTCAGAAAGATTATCGCGAAGACAGAGACAGCGCAGCCGGTTTATTGTCTTTATTTTACAAAAGCACAAGGTTTTGTTGTTATTTTAAGTGTACACAAATAAAAGTACGACTTTCATAGTTTGTGATGATGTATTAAATGTATCAGTATGGGCACAAATAACGCAGTATTTTGTTTAAGTTCTTTCCGCTGTTTCGAGAGAAAAATATAGCAGGACGTCATCTGGAATAATGCCAGAATTTAATATAATTATACCAGATTTCTTTCTCAACTGTTTGTTCACTTGAGACATAACAGACTCCTCAATATATCATGTATTTTTACACTTTGTTGTATGAAATTGTCCGTTCAGACGCAAGCAGCAGGCGTTCGAGCGAAGCGTTAGACACGACGCGGCTCGATCGCTGTGTCACTCAATCTGCTCGCAAACATGTATTTGAGTTGTTTTCACATTTGTTGAGTTGAATAGTGTAAAATCGCTTGAATGTTCAAACAGGCAAACATTGTATACAACCGACAAACCTTCCTGAAGATGCGAGCAAAAATAATCTGTCAGACATAGAGCTGTCACGATAACTACTTTTTGTTGTGCGATATATTGCACATAAATTAATTGCGATAAACGATATTATTGTAATTTTCAGACCATTTTATGCCACTGATTACATAATGACAATATAATAGCATAATAATGCAAGTACACTGTTTCAAAGAACAAAGAACATTTTATTCTTATTCTATTCAATATTTGGACATTGTGAAATGTGAAAAATATATCCCAAATAAATAAAACAAGTAAATAAATACACTTTTGTTAACAAAAAAGTGCAAGGTATCAAGAACTAGATCAAAACAAAGTAGGCTAATATGTCAATTTAAACTTTTAAAGTGTCTCACACAAAGGCACAGATGCATCAACAGGACATTTCTGCTGCCAGATTAGTTTTTTAATTGTTAGGCAGATTCCGAGAAAGGAACACCAACATGTTTACCTTGTGGGGCTTAAGGCAGGATCTTACTGGGGTAACAATGTTACCAGCTGTGCTAAACAGTCTTTCTTATAGCGAGTTACGCTATCCGTGAGTGTGCGCCATTTCGCGCTGTCACGTTTATATTTGCACTGTCGGGAAAAGGCATCTGCAACAGATAACTGTCTGGAAGAAGGCCCCTCTCCAACTCCAGCTGCAGTTGTTGTTCCCAGGTTGAAAAACTGGGTGGGATGGTTATGTTTTAGGTGCGATTTTAAGTTTGTTGTATTGCCTCTTTACGCTGCTACTGTTTTAAAACACAGTCGACATACCGGCTCGTTCACGTTAATTAGCTCTCCTCTCTCGTTCGGCTTAAAGCCAAAATGTTCCCACACTGGAGCTGAAGATTGCAGCTTTGAAATCAATTCCATGTTGGACTCGTTCTTCCTAACTGGCTCGCTGAAGATGTCACGAAACAGAACACTTTAAAATGCAGTTGGTTCACGCCTTCTCTTCACCTGACGGTGTCCGCTCTCTCTCTCTCTCTGTGTGTGTGTGTGTGTGTGTGTGTGTGTGTGGACACGCTGCCTGAGCCCCGCCTCTGACACAGAGTGCAGACAAGATGACAGAGGCAGCCGATCAACTAAAATGTTGGTGACATTCATTTTAATGTAAAATGAATCTGATTATTATTTTTAATAATAAAACAAATTATCAATTGCAATATATCGCGGCACCAAATATGATCGCGCTCATTTACATATATCGTGCGATAAGTCGATATATTGACTATCGCGACAGCTCTAGTCAGACAACCCTAAAACAACATCATACTCGGATCTTGATACGTTAGGATCGATAAGCCCATCCCTACTTTCTTTAGACATATGTTTCATGTGTTGGTTTTAATAAAGACTCGGAGTACTCATAAAACTCACAGAACGAAATATGCGTCACACTTTACTGCGTTCTCAACAACATGTACACAAGTCTTCTTCATACGCTAAAACAACGAGAATACAGAAAATAGGCTTAGAACTCCACCTAGTGGTTATATTATAGAATTAAAGGAGAAATTACATGAGACAGCTTTATAACTTAAATGGCTTTAACTGAAATAGACTAAAGTTTAATATAACTATTCTGATAAGTGTATATTTCCAACATCATGTTTGTGTTATCTGTTTCTGTAAGTTTTTGTGACGTGTTTCAGAAAGATAATCGCTTAGACAGAGCGATAGTTTATTTTCATCTTAACCGGACATTGATCACTGCAATAATTCATAATTCAATATATTGATACCCGATTTCTTTATCAACTGTTTGTTCAATTGAGACATAAGAGGGTGATTTCAAAGCATTTTGAAAGTGACACACTTCCTTCTGCCAGTTGGTGGCGCTATAACTTTGGCTCACAATAGTCACATCCATGCGACCGGCCTCTTCCCGCGAACACACTGCTGAAGTTTCATCGAGATCAGTTAATGTATGCAGAAGTTATAACAAAACTTCCTTGCTTTTATGCACCCTTTATGTGCTTTTTGAGCTTCAAAGTTCATTTGCAATGTGTTCCACATTCAAACCAAAATATCTGACTTTCTGTTGCTCTGTTTGTTCACTTGAGACATAAGAGGGTGATTTCAAAGCATTTTGAAAGTGACACACTTCCTTCTGCCAGTTGGTGGCGCTATAACTTTGACTCACAATAGTCACATCCATGTGACACACTGCTGAAGTTTCATCGAGATCAGTTAATGTATGCAGAAGTTATAACACACTTCCTTGCTATTTGCTCCATTCATATGCTACCTTTATGGGGTTTTTGGAGCTTCAAAGTTTCCTTTGCAATGTGTTCCACATTCAAACCAAAATATCTGACTTTCTGTTGGTCTGAGCTAATGACTGTAAATTAGAAAGTTGTCCGGCTCGATGAGAACAATATAATTCCTGAGTTTTGTGACTCTAGGTCGAAGTATAAAACCAATACCCCACTTTTGTCAACAGGTGGCGCTACTGAGCCCCTGCACCACGCATCAAAAAAGAATATTCAACTTTGAAGCGCTGCCACGACCACAGTATTTAAGATATCAATAATCCTTTCACACGTCTACATCTGCCGTGTGTTTACATTATACACATAAAGTTTTAAGTAAATCGGGTAAAAATAAGAGTGTGATTTCAAAGCATTTTGAAAGTGACACACTTCCTTCTGCCAGTTGGTGGCGCTATAACTTGGACTCACAATAGTCACATCCATGCGATCGGCCTCTTCCAGCGATCACACTGCTGCGGTTTCATCGAGATCAATTAATGTATGCAGAAGTTATAACATATTTCCTGTTTCACTTTTCGCGCCATAATTTCGTTTCCTCGCCACGGCCAAACCGTTCGAGATATCAAAAATCCGCCGGCAGTTTTTCATCCTCAATGTCTTGACTTCATGCTGACCGAGTTTCGTGGCGATTGGTGGAATTTTCTAGGAGGAGTATTTCACATTCCATTGCATGTGTTTTCCAAAGAACCCTAAATAGACGATTTCCTGTTGGGCTGAGGTAAAAAGTAAAAGTATGAAGGATATATGAAACGATGAGATCTATATGTGTACCGAGTTTCATATTATTACATGCAAGCGTGTTTGATTTATGGACCAAGTTTTCGGACCCTGTTTCAGGGGGCGCTGTCGAGCCCCCCTGCCACGCCCGGGTACCAGCTTCAGCCCGGCCCTAATGGCCGCGGGTTCTGACCAGTGTGCAAAGTTTCAAGAGTTTTTGAGCACGTTAAGAGCCCCAAAAGTGCCCCAATAGTCGTAAAAAAAAAAATAATAATAATAATAATAATCCTAACGAAAACAATAGGGTCCTACGCACTTTGTGCTTGGGCCCTAATTAAAGCTGCGAGCAGCGATGACGGGCCCAAGCCGGTGGCACCGCCACCCCTGGGCCTTTAGGGTCGCCGCGCACGACGGGCAATAACGTAAGCTCGCTTCGACCGTCGAGAAGATGTGTGCAAATTCCAAGAAATCCACATTCAAACCAAAATATCTGACTTTCTGTTGGTCTGTTTGTTCACTTGAGACATAAGGGGGTGATTTAAAAGCATTTTGAAAGTGACACACTTCCTTCTGCCAGTTGGTGGCGCTATAACTGACTCACAATAGCAACATCCATGCGATCGGCCTCTTACAGCTGAACACACTGCTGAAGTTTCGTCGAGATCAATTAATGTATGCAGAAGTTATAACAGACTTCCTGTTTCTCTTACTGCCTTCTGCCAGTTATTATAGGCTTTGTACTTTACTTACGCTCCAATACCGACGTAGAAAATCATCCTCTTTACATGCTAAAAATATGCTTGGAAACATCACAGTGAGCGGTGCTTACTGTGAATGATACTGAATTGTACTACTGACTATTTAAACAGAGTAATTTTTATATGGTAGGTTTACTATTTTATTATTATATTTTATTACGGCTATAATGAACAGGCTGCAATGTCAAGATTGCAATGATGGAGTGTGTGTGTGTGTGTGTATTTGTAACCTTAAAGGGGTCATATAATGCCATTTTTGTACAAGTTAATATGAATCTTTAGGGTCTAAATGAAAACTTTGTAATATACTTTTATTAAAAATTCTCATTAGTATTTTAAGAAAACACTAATTTTAACTGCTCAAAAACAGCTCCGTTTTCAGCACGCCGTTTCAGTGCATGTGACTTTAAATGATAATGAGGTTTGGTCACCCCGCCCCTCCCTCCGTTCTGGGGGAATTCTAGTCTTGAATCATATGCATTTGCAAGATGTAAACAGTATTTTGCCAGTATTGTGTTACCATTCATCTTCATGCAGTTATAACTGTTTTTTTGACATTACTTCTTAATCAGTAACATACAAGTAAACCAGGAGTAACTTAGTGTTACCATGTTAACTGTAACACCTGCGTACACAGTTTTTAATAACACAATAACCATAACGCGTTGTTCATTATAAACGTGGGATTATGAATTATATTGAGAACGTCGTAACGTTATGGAAAACATGCCGTAATGTACCCTGAGTGTAAACATTAGCCACATGCAGTTTAGCGTTGTTTTGGTTAAACTCACCTCTGAATGCTGCTTTACCTGCAGTTGAGCGTTGTTAAACTCACCGATGAATGGGGTTGTACACCACAATGAGCGTTGTTAAACTCACCGATGAATGCGGTTGCTTATGAACGCGCTAAACCTTTGCTGAGAGGGCACTTTGATATCAGATTGTGAGGGTTTTTAAACATAAAAAACTGTTGGAGGGCCAGATAAAGATGATCTGGGGCCACCATTATACTAGCCCTGCCATAGATCATTTATTGTAGCCTATTCCTTTTTATTTTTATTTATTGCAGTCTCGACCCATTCGCAGCAGACCAAAAACGTACGTGCAGGTCCAGCTGTTTCGTTTTGGTGGTGCGATTAAGACTTTCGTCGAACATCAGCACGAACGGTCCCGTGATTTTGGAAATTAGTCATCATCCGCTATTCCAAAGCGCGTAATGGCTGATGGCTGTCGTTTGCTGGAGACCCTTCACAGCAGTTAGATGTTTTTCACTTTTGAATGAGACTCCAGCGCCCGTACACCCAACATTCCCAATTTAATAGCTTTCTTGCATAAGCAGTAGGCTTCAAATGCGTTATTTGCAACTGGCTTTAACCAAGCACGAAATTCAGATTTTTCAAGCCAAGTATCGCTAAACTTGCACTTCCTCATAGCTGAATAAAATCCGTTTAACGTCTTTCTGTGGTATCCGAGAGACTCGCGCCAATAACACTAAAGCTCAAAGCTGATTGGCTGTTGCATGTTGGTCTATTTTGTAGTCATAATACAGCGAATTACATTTGGACTAGCGAAATAAGAAACTACAACACCACGGAATTAAAAAAAAACATTCCAAAGCGCTAGGGAGCATTTAAATGAGATTTACATGGACGTAGGAAAATTAAGACCTGTTAAAAATTATTTAAGACCTAGAACACAATACTTCAGCAAATTTAAGACTTTTTAAGGCCTTAAATTGTCATTTTGAAATTTTAGACTTTTTAAGACCCCGCGGAAACCCTGTTTTTTTTTTTTTTTTTTTGTAGAGTATTTTTTTATTGTATCACCAAAGCAATGACGCTCACGACTCCCGTTGAAGTATCCAGCATCTCTAAGGTCTGCAAATAACTCCATCCAGAACTGAGACCTATATACATTTTTAAGAGTCCTCAAGCTGATGTTTACACCGTGTACAGCGTACGAGTGGCCCTCGTTAAAATATTGAACGCAATGATGCAGTATGTCTTGTTTTTCCGTCTGGTCCGCCTCTTTTAAAAACTCCAAACACCGTTCTCAACAGTCAACACGTACAAGTCTTCTTCTTACGTTAAAACAACGAGAATACAGAAAATGTGCTTAGACCTCCACCTAGTGGTTATATTATAGAATTAAAGGAGAAATTACATATGAGACAGCTTTATAACTGAAATGGCTTTAACTGAAATAGACAAGTTTAATATAACTATTCTGATAAGTGTATATTTCCAACATCATGTTTGTGTTATCTGTTTCTGTAAGTTTTTGTGACGTGTTTCAGAAAGATAATCGCTTAGACAGAGCGATAGTTTATTTTCATCTTAACCGGACATCACAGTTGATCACTGCAATAATTCATAATTCAATATATTGATACCCGATTTCTTTATCAACTGTTTGTTCAATTGAGACATAAGGGGTGATTTCAAAGCATTTTGAAAGTGACACACTTCCTTCTGCCAGTTGGTGGCGCTATAACTTTGACTCACAGTAGTCACATCCATGCGACCGGCCTCTTCCCGCAAACACACTGCTGAAGTTTCATCGAGATCAGTTAATGTATGCAAAAGTTATAACACACTTCCTTGCTTTTATGCTTCCTTTGTGTGCTTTTTGGAGCTTCAAAGTTCATTTGCAATGTGTTCCACATTCAAACCAAAATATCTGACTTTCTGTTGGTCTGTTTGTTCACTTGAGACATAAGAGGATGATTTCAAAGCATTTTGAAAGTGACACACTTCCTTCTGCCAGTTGGTGGCGCTATAACTTTGACTCACAATAGTCACATCCACGCGACCGGCCTCTTCCAGTGAAGAAACTGCTGAAGTTTCATCGAGATCAAGTAATGTATGCAGAAGTTATAACACACTTCCTTGCTGTTTAAGCTGCATTTATGTGCTTTTTGAGCTTCAAAGTTCTTGTACAATGTGTTCCACATTCAAACCAAAATATCTGACTCTAGGTCAAAGTATGAAACCAATACCCCACTTTTGTCTGAAGGTGGCGCTACTGAGCCCCTGCACCAGGCATCAAAAAGGAAATTCAAGTTTGAAGAGCTGCCACGACAACAGTATTTAAGATATCAATAATCCTTTCACACGTCTACATCTGCCGTGTGTTTACATTATACACCTAAAGTTTGAAGTAAATCGTGTAACAATAAGTGGGTGATTTTAAAGCATTTTGAAAGTGACACACTTCCTTCTGCCAGTTGGTGGCGCTATAACTTTGACTCACAATAGTCACATCCATGCGATCGGCCTCTTACAGCGAACACACGGCTGAAGTTTCATCGAGATCAATTAATGTATGCAGAAGTTATAACACTCTGACTGTTTCTCGTTTCTCGCCATCATTTCGTTTCCTCGCCACGGCCAAACCGTTAGAGATATCAAAAATCTGCCAGCAATTTTTCATGCTCAATGTCTTGACATCATGCTGACCGAGTTTGGTGGCGATTGGTGGAATTCTCTGGGAGGAGTATTCCAAATTCCATTGCGTGCGTTTTCAAACAACCCTAAATAGACGGTTTCCTGTTGGTCTGGGGTAAAAAGTAAAAGTATGAAGGATATATGAAACGATGAGATCTATATGTGTACCCAGTTTCATATTATTACATGCAAGCGTGTTTGAGTTATAGACCAAGTTTTCGGACCCTGTTCCAGGGGCGCTGTCGAGCCCCCTGCCACGCCCGGTACCAGCTTCAGCCCGGCCCTAATGACCGCAGGTTCTGACCCGTGTGCAAAGTTTCAAGAGTTTTTGAGCATGTTAAGAGCCCCAAAAGTGCCCCGTAAGTCGTAAAAAAAAAATAATAATAATAATAATAATAATAATAATAATAATAATCCTAACGAAAACAATAGGGTCCTACGCACTTTGTGCTTGGGCCCTAATAATAATCCTAACGAAAACAATAGGGTCCTACGCACTTTGTGCTTGGGCCCTAAATATAGACGCGAGCAGCGATGGCGGGCCCAAGCCGGTGGCACCGCCACCCCCGTGCCTTTAGGGTTGCTGTGCACGATGGGCAATAACGTAACCTCGCTTTGACTGTCGAGAAGGTGTGTGCTGTAGAGCTCGCATCAGTGTGTGCTCTGCAAAAGTGCGCATCGAGGGCACATATCGACCACAAAGTATGCGTGAGCACCCTTCCGATACCTAAAATGAAAAATGAGACACCCTACGGTCTCATGGAGTTAATGGACACATGAAATAAGTACACAAGACTGAAAATTCATATGAAGTGTGCCATTTAGGACAGGGCCTATGACCGTGAACCACAATAGTCACATCTATGAGATAATTCAAATGTAGAATAATTTTTGATGTCATAGGTCAATATCTTTTGCAGCACTTAAATGTGTTAATCCAGAAGGCCAGTATTTATCTGGAGGTCTTTGTACAGGTTTATCAATATAATTGTAATTTACGCTTATGTGTTCCTATGATATGCAATGGAAGTACATTTTTATGTTTAACATGGGTGTATTCACAATACATAGCATACGATATAATATCTTAAGATTATTTATCATTATGTTAAGTACATCACACAAATGTGACTGTATTCACCTGTAATGTCTCCAATAAGTACAGTATATTGGCCTGTATGGCCATGATATATTGCCTTGGCTAGACTTTAGCTAACCTATTACATTAGCTAGTAGCTCATGAGTCATGAATGTTAGCAAGACACAAGTTAACTATATTTGCTTTTGGCTAATTAGCTGTATAGTCGAGGCACTGTACACGACGCTGAGGGAGGGAGGGCGGGCATCGACAAAATCTCATCTACCGACCTGATGTTTTGATTTTTTATTTAATAAATATATTTGTTTGACAGGGAAGCTGTAGCAAACAGGAATATATATATTAATTTATTTATTAAAAAATAAACACCCCAGAAAAAGGGCACTTTCTCTCGAGGAAGAAAAAGGGCAGGTGCTCAAGCCCCTTTGATGTCTATGTGTGCACGTGCCTGAGGGTGAGTAAATGATGAGAGAAATATCTTTTTGGGGTAAACTCATTTTATTTGAAATACTATCTAGGTACATAATAACACTGCATTGCTGTGACTGTTTATAAATTTCAAAATGTACAAGCTCACACTTTAAATGGTCAGTGCTTTGATTTTTAAATCATTCAAATAGCAACAGATCAGAGAAAAAAATGGAGATTGAGTGATTATTTTTACATTTTACATGCCATTCAAAAACGTGGCATTTTACAGCGTAAGAGAGAAATTAAAAACTTAAAATAATACCATTTGTACTTTTCAATGACTTGGGATGTCTATGTTCAGGGCTGAAGGCTAAATTGTTACTGTCTCTTTAAGAGGGTTTTATCGCATGTTACGATATTCAAGGCACAGTTCAGCTTAATCTTTTGAGAACTGAGAAGTATCATTATTTTCGTTTTGTGCCGTGCTTGTTGCATCTGTATTCATTGTGAGATGATAAAATACAGACTGCGTGAATGGCTGATTTTGTTCACTTGAATTTTGTGACGTGTTTCAGAAAGATTATCGCGAAGACAGAGACAGCGCAGCCGGTTTATTTTCTTTATTTTACAAAAGCACAAGGTTTTGTTGTTATTTTAAGTGTACACAAATAAAAGT
Source organism: Xyrauchen texanus (assembly GCF_025860055.1). NCBI lineage: Eukaryota > Metazoa > Chordata > Actinopteri > Cypriniformes > Catostomidae > Xyrauchen > Xyrauchen texanus. The sequence goes on from NC_068312.1 coordinate 4,311,416, forward strand.
ACGACTTTCATAGTTTGTGATGATGTATTAAATCAGTATGGGCACAAATAACGCAGTATTTTGTTTAAGTTGTTTCCGCTGTTTCGAGAGAAAAATATAGCAGGACGTCATCTGGAATAATGCCAGAATTTAATATAATTATACCAGATTTCTTTCTCAACTGTTTGTTCACTTGAGACATAACAGACTCCTCAATATATCATGTATTTTTACACTTTGTTGTATGAAATTGTCCGTTCAGACACAAGCAGCAGGCGTTCGAGCGAGCGTTAGACACGACGCGGCTCGATCGCTGTGTCACTCAATCTGCTCGCAAACATGTATTTGAGTTGTTTTCACATTTGTTGAGTTGAATAGTGTAAAATCGCTTGAATGTTCAAACAGGCAAACATTGTATACAACCGACAAACCTTCGTGAAGATGCGAGCAAAGTTGAAAAGGCAACTTTAAATCGCAACGTTAATTAGCTCTCCTCTCTCGTTCGGCTTAAAGCCAAAATGTTCCCACACCGGAGCTGAAGATTGCGGCTTTGAAATCAATTCCATGTTGGACTCGTTCTTCCTAACTGGCTCGCTGAAGATGTCACGAAACAGAACACTTTAAAATGCAGTTGGTTCACGCCTTCTCTTCACCTGACGGTGTCCGCTCTCTCTCTCTGTGTGTGTGTGTGTGTGTGTGTGTGTGGACACGCTGCCTGAGCCCCGCCTCCGACACAGAGTGCAGACAAGATGACAGAGGCAGCGCGATCAACTAAAATGTTGGTGACATTCATTTTAATGTAAAAATGAATCTGATTATTATTTTTAATAATAAAACAAATGATCAGTTGCAATATATCGCGGCACCAAAAATGATCACGCTCATTTCCATATATCAGCGTATAAGTCGATATATTGACTATCGCGACAGCTCTAGTCAGACAACCCTAAAACAACATCATACTCGGAAGTTTTGATACGTTCAGCATCGATCAGCCCATCCCTACTTTCTTTAGACATATGTTTCATGTGTTGGTTTTAAGAAAGACTCGGAGTACTCATAAAACTCACAGAACGAAATATGCGTCACACTTTACTGCGTTCTCAACAACATGTAAGTCTTCTTCATACGTTAAAACAACGAGAATACAGAAAATAGGCTTAGAACTCCACCTAGTGGTTATATTATAGAATTAAAGGAGAAATTACATGAGACAGCTTTATAACTTAAATGGCTTTAACTGAAATAGACTAAAGTTTAATATAACTATTCTGATAAGTGTATATTTCCAACATCATGTTTGTGTTATCCGTTTCTGTAAGTTTTTGTGACGTGTTTCAGAAAGATAATCGCTTAGACAGAGCGATAGTTTATTTTCATCTTAACCGGACATCACAGTTGATCACTGAAATAATTCATAATTCAATATATTGATACCCAATTTCTTTATCAACTGTTTGTTCAATTGAGACATAAGGGGGTGATTTCAAAGCATTTTGAAAGTGACACACTTCCTTCTGCCAGTTGGTGGCACTATAACTTTGACTCACAGTAGTCACATCCATGTGACACACTGCTGAAGTTTCATCGAGATCAGTTAATGTATGCAAAAGTTATAACACACTTCCTTGCTTTTATGCTTCCTTTGTGTGCTTTTTGGAGCTTCAAAGTTCATTTGCAATGTGTTCCACATTCAAACCAAAATATCTGACTTTCTGTTGGTCTGTTTGTTCACTTGAGACATAAGAGGGTGATTTCAAAGCATTTTGAAAGTGACACACTTCCTTCTGCCAGTTGGTGGCGCTATAACTTTGACTCACAATAGTCACATCCATGTGACACACTACTGAAGTTTCATCGAGATCAGTTAATGTATGCAGAAGTTATAACACACTTCCTTGCTATTTGCTCCCTTTATATGCTACCTTTATGGGGTTTTTGGAGCTTCAAATTTTCCTTTGCAATGTGTTCCACATACAAACAAAAATATCTGACTTTCTGTTGGTCTGAGCTAATGACTGTAAATTAGAAAGTTGTCCGGCTCGATGAGAACAATATAATTCCTGAGTTTTGTGACTCTAGGTCGAAGTATAAAACCAATACCCCACTTTTGTCAACAGGTGGCGCTACTGAGCCCCTGCACCATGCATCAAAAAAGAATATTCAACTTTGAAGCGCTGCCACGACCACAGTATTTAAGATATCAATAATCCTTTCACACGTCTACATCTGCCGTGTGTTTACATTATACACATAACGTTTTAAGTAAATCGGGTAAAAATAAGAGTGTGATTTCAAAGCATTTTGAAAGTGACACACTTCCTTCTGCCAGTTGGTGGCGCTATAACTTTGACTCACAATAGTCACATCCATGCGATCGGCCTCTTCCAGCGATCACACTGCTGCGGTTTCATCGAGATCAATTAATGTATGTAGAAGTTATAACACATTTCCTGTTTCACTTTTCGCGCCATAATTTCGTTTCCTCGCCACGGCCAAACCGTTCGAGATATCAAAAATCCGCTGTCAATTTTTCATCCTCAATGTCTTGACTTCATGCTGACCGAGTTTCGTGGCGATTGGTGGAATTCTCTAGGAGGAGTATTTCACATTCCATTGCATGTGTTTTCAAAGAACCCTAAATAGACGATTTCCTGTTGGGCTGAGGTAAAAAGTAAAAGTATGAAGGATATATGAAACGATGAGATCTATATGTGTACCGAGTTTCATATTATTACATGCAAGCGTGTTTGATTTATGGACCAAGATTTCGGACCCTGTTTCAGGGAGCTGTCGAGCCCCCTGCCACGCCCGGTACCAGCTTCAGCCCGGCCCTAATGGCCATGGGTTCTGACCAGTGTGCAAAGTTTCAAGAGTTTTTGAGCACGTTAAGAGCCCCAAAAGTGCCCCAATAGTCGTAAAAAAATAAAAAAATAATAATAATAATAATAATAATAATCCTAATCGAAAACAATAGGGTCCTACGCACTTTGTGCTTGGGCCCTAATAATCCTAACGAAAACAATAGGGTCCTCACGCACTTTGTGCTTGGGCCCTAATAATAATAATAATAATAATAATAATAATAATAATAATCCTAATCTGAAAACAATAGGGTCCTACGCACTTTGTGCTTGGGCCCTAATAATAATAATAATAATAATAATAATAATAATAATAATAATAATACTAACGAAAACAATAGGGTCCTACGCACTTTGTGCTTGGGCCCTAATAACTTAAATTTTTTGTTATTTTACTATAGAAATGTTACTTAAGTAATGTCTTAATTAGTCAATTATAAAAACATCAAAATGACAGTTAGAAAGTTTTTATAGAGAAAAGATAATTCTTTATTTTATATATTTTAATTTAATAATTAATAATTACAGTTAATTATAGAGGAAAGACAAAAATGCCACTGCAGCTATCATTTGGTCCATGCAGCATATAAAGAATATGCTTACTGCCTCATTCTATGAATAGAATCCACATTAGATCAGTAAAAGTAACTTTTTAAACCACTCAATCATTAAAAGCAGTAGATTATGTGTAATGTTATAAATTCTGCATCAATGGCAAAGATTCATGGCGCAAATGTTTATATGTGGTCATAATATGCATTTATTATATGATGAATTTTGCAAAAAAAAAGTGTTATCTCTCGATCGCTATGGAGCTAGATTTATGGCTAATATATTTTCATTTAACTTCTGTCAATTAGAAATTTAGATATGTGGCTGTGGCAGGGCAGAGGGCAGGTCCGCGTCGTAATCCTACACACCCGGTCCCGTATTAGGCTAATCAAGCCTCTGAGGGTAAAGGGATCAATGGAAAGGAGGAGGCGAGAACCGGCTTTTCAACATAAATAATAGTTTAATGATAAACTTAAAAGACAACATTAACACACACATTACGGACATGTCCATTTAACGATCTCGCTCTCCCGCACGATCCTCTGCAGTCGACCCTTATCCCTCAGAGGGTTGATTAGCCTAATACGGGCCCCCGCCCTCTGCCCTGCCACAGTGGTATTTAACAAAATTTATTTCTATGGTGTATTTTATAGATTTGTATTAATAAACAGCAGATTTTGTTCTGAATTTAGGTGAAATTAGCTGTAAATATTCAGATTATAAAATTACAGCTGAAGAAGAAATTCAATATTCAAAATTCAATGTGCAGAAATTCAGATGTTACAGAAAGTAGGCCAGATATCAAGCTTCTGGATTCCACAGGGAAAAGTAGAGGGTTTCAGAAATGTCGAACAGAGTATTTGGCCAATAAAAGAGCTACTACTTAGTGGTTCCCAAACTGGGTGCTGCCAGGACTGGCTAGAGAAGCCATGAAATTTCTGCTCAGTTTATATTGTAACAGCCACCAGTTAAAAGTACAGCAGTAATGTACTGACTCAATTCCATACTCGCGCTGTCTGTCTACAACCGGAAGCGTTTTAAATGCTCTATCGTGCTCATTTCTCAGCGGTTAAGGCTCTGGCTCTACTGACCAGAAGGTCGGTGGTTCAAGCCCCAGCACCGCCAAGATGCCACTGTTGGGCCATTGAGCCTATCTGCTACAGGGGCGCCGTATCATGGCTGACCCTGCACTTTGACCCCAGCTTGGATGGGATATGTGGAAAAAAAAAGGATTTCACTGTATATATGCAAAACAAAAATGTATGTATAATGTGTTCTTCTTCTAATGCATTATGTGATTGTTACCAGACAGGACAAAATTCTGCTAAATCTTGACGCGATATTAACGGAAGCCATTCATTTATTATATGATGTAGACCGGACAAAAATCTTATGTCAAAATTCCCATCTGTGCTATGTGTAAATGCAGCCTAATAGGCATGCCGCAGCTGTTATAAGCCTTTTGTTAATATTAATCAAACAACAATAGTCTTCGTTTTACATTTTATTAGCGGAATATATCTTTCCTGTTGATGGCACAAAAGTGAATTTCAGATATTTATTTAGTGTTCATCCAAATAAAACTTTCCCAAACAGATTAGACATTCAGACCCTATGAAGAAATGTATCTGCTCTACTCTGAAGCGCAAGTCCACCTTTGGTAATGAGGTGGATTTCCTATCACGTACAAGCTTGCTTATTTTACAGGACAGTGTAAAATAGCCCATGTGTCATTTTTTTTAAATAGTGGGATGATATAAAGTGTCAATCGATAGAGATTTTGATATATCGTATATATTGCTGTATAAATGTTCATTTGTGCAGTGTGGGATAATCTATCAATGGGCTGAGCTTCATTTGAGACTGACAGAATTTAAGAAACATGGACAGGGTTTCAAAATGTCGGCAGCCAACCAAACTTCAATTTCATTCTTCTTGTGTTCGGCATTTCACAAGCACTTAATATGTTTCTCATTTGCTGCGAGCATCTGTTTCTCATTTCTGGAGCACGCAAGGTCCAGATTTTTACAGTAGAGTGCAGAGTGGGATCACAAATTTTACTCAAAAATGTTAGACACAGGAAAAACCCTAAGAAAAACATATACACAGAACGGGATGACTTCCAACAAGTCAAGAAAATATAAAAGAGCTTGATTTTAAAACATCTGTGGTGTATGTTCATGTGAAGAGTAGGAGGGCAGGGACGGGCCATGACTATGCACGCCCGGCCCCCAATCGGTCTACTCAGCCGAGGAGAGGGATAAGTGCAAGGAGAGTGGAATGCGCCAGTTCGGGAGAGAGAGAGCCACATGCGGCTGCATTGTGCGCATTTGTGTTGTGTCTTTTTGTTTAAGTTTCAGCCAGTTTCCGCTGCATCCTTTCCCATTGTGAACCTTGCTACAGTTTACAAAACTCAACACAGAGCAAAAAAATATAATATGCAAACGGTTTTGTACGACGATAATCACTCATAATACAAGCAATATGTTTTACCTCAAAATGAAGCAAGCAAAATAATATTATGGAAGCCAAAAGTTACTGAATGCTCTGCATTAATTTGGGTGTAATTTTTTTGGCAAGAATAGTTTATATTTATTTGCGGTTTATTTTCTGCATTAGGCGTTAACATAATTTTGGGTGTTTATTTTCGTTGCATTATTTGTTTTCTTTTTTACTTATGTATTAATCTCTAGACGATCTTGAGTTACTTGGTGAAAGTTTATAATATTAATTATCAACAACATATCCGACTGAAAGGTAGCATAATGTGGGGCCCCACTTGCTCCTAATATAGAGACACAGCTGGGTAAGCATGATTTAAAACCCAAGTTATTTATTTATTTTTTTACTTTGACTATTGTCAAGTTCCAAATAAAGATAAAAAAAATATAAGAGAAAATATTTTTAAGTATTTAATTCACTGACAGATTTACCCCAAAATAGACATTGCAATATGGTTATTTAATAAATTCAGCAAAAAATAAACGTCCTCTCACTTTCAACTGCTTTTATTTTCAACAAACTTAACATGTAAATATTTGTATGAACATTTAAAGATTCAACAACTAAGACATAAACTGAACAAGTTTCACAGACATGTGACTAACAGAAATGGAATGTGTCCCTGAAGAAAGGGAGGGGGTCAAAATCACAAGTACAGTCAGTATCTGGTGTTGTCATGTTTATTCTGTTTCCTTTTTTTCATGTCTCTTATTTTGAAAAGTTCATGTCATGCGTTTCCCTAGTCATGTGATGTCCTGTTTTCCCTTCATGTTCATGTGTCTTGTTTTCATGGGTTCATTTTTTGATTACCTTGTTATTAGTTATAGTTTGTAATTGGTTTTAGGTTATTAGTCATGTTATCTCGTTTAGTGTTCTGTTTGATCATTGGTTTATGTTCCCCCATGTCTGTGTATTTAAGCCCTCGTGTTTGCCATTGTCTCTGGTCTAGTATTGATGTTAGTTTGTGTAGCACTGTTCAAGTACATGTCAATTTTATGCCTTGACAACCATGTTCATTTTTAAGTTTCAAGTTTATGTTATGTTTTATTCATGTTTATAGTTAGGGTTTTTGGTTTTCACTTTGATTATTAAACTGCACTTGGGTTCTTCATTTCATCGTCATCGTCTTCGCCATTGCCATTGCCAGCTACAATCGTTACAGGTGTGGCCACCAGCTGCATTAAGTACTGCATTTCATTTCCTCCTCATGGCCTGCACCAGATTTGTCAGTTCTTGCTTTGAGAATGTGCCATTCTTCCACCAAGGCACTTGCAAGTTCCGAGACATTTCTGGGGGGAAAGCCCTAGCCTTTACCCTCCAATCCAACAGGTCCCAGACGTGCTCAATGGGACTGAGATCCAGGCTCTTTGCTGGCCATGGCAGAACACTGACATTCCGTACTTGCAGGAAATCATGCACAGTATGAGCAGCATGGCTGGTGGCATTGTCATGCTGGAGGGTCATGTCAGGATGAGCCTGCAGGAAGGGTACCACACATGAGGGAGCAGAACGTCTTTCCTGTAACACACAGCATTGAGATTGCCTGCGATGACAACAAGCTCAGTCCGATGATGTTGTGACACACCGCCCCAGACAACGACGGACCCTCCACCTCCAAATCGATCCCGCTCCAGAGTACAGGCCTCGGTGTAACACTCGTTCCTTCGAAAACAAGTTTGAACATCACCCCTGGTGAGACAAAACCACTAATCCTCAGTGAAGAGCTTTTTTTGTGCCAGTTCTGTCTGGTCCAGTGAAGGTGGGTTTGTGCCTATAGGCGACATTGTTGCCGGTGATGTCTGGTAAAGACCTGCCTTACAACAGGCCTACAATCCCTCAGTCCAGCCTCGCTCAGCCTATTGCGGACAGTCTGAGCACTGATGGAGGAATTGTGTGTTCCTGGTGTAACTCGTGCAGTTGTTGTTGCCATCCTGTACCTGTCCGCAGGTGTGATATTCGGATGTACTGATCCTGTGCAGTTGTTGTTACACATGGTCTGCGAGGACGATCAGCTGTCCATCCTGTCTTGCTGTAGCGCTGTCTTATGCATCTCACAGTATGGACATTGCAATGTATTGCCCTGGCCACATCTGCAGTCCTCATGCCTCCATGCAGCACGCGTAAGGCATGTTCACGCAGACGAGCAGGGACCCTGGGCACCTTTGGTGTCAGTAGAAAGGTCTCTTTAGTGCCCTAGGTTTTTATAACTGTGACCTTAATGGCCTACCATCTGTAAGCTGTTAGTGTCTTAATGACTGTTCCACAGGTGTATGTTCATTAACTGTTTATGGTTCTTGAACAAGCATGGAAAACATTGTTTAAACCCCTTACAATAAAGATCTGTAAAGTTATTTAGATTTTTACAATATTATCTTTAAAATACAGTGTCATTTTTTGATTTCTTCATAAGTCAATTTTAATTGATTTTCACAAACAAATTACTTGTGATATATACCATATATACCTCTCCAGGAACCAGCACCTTATCGTGGTGGAGAGGTTTGTGTGCCCTTATGATCCTGAGGGCTGTGTTGTCTGGAGGCAGGTGCTCCTGGTAGGGTCTCCCAAGGCAAAGTGGTCTCAGGTGAGGGGCCAGACTAAGAATGTTTCACAAAGACTCCATGAAAAAAACGGCAAGAGGAGGAGTTACCCTGCCCGGAGGAAGCCCGGGGCCCCCGTCTGGAGCCGTCAAGAAGCGACGTGAAACCCCCCTTTACATCCCTTGGGCCCACCACCCATTGGAGAAACCGCAGGAGTCGGGTGCACTGCCATATGGGTGGCAGTGAAGGCCGTGGGCCTCAACGGACCAGACCCGGGCAGCAAAGGCTAGCTCTAGGGACATGGAATGTCTCCTCACTGGGGGGGGGAGGAGCCGGAACTGGTGAGGGAGGTGGAGCGTTACCAGTTGGATCTGGTGGGGCTTACTTCGACGCACAGTTTTGGCTCTGGATCCGTACTCCTGGATAGGGGATGGACTCTATTCTTCTATGGAGTTTCCCAGGGTGTGAGGCGACGGGCGGGTGTGGGGATACGAGCCCCCGGCTGAGCGCCGCTACGTTGGAGTTTACCCCAGTGGACGAGAGGGTCGCCTCCCTACGCCTATGGGTTGTGGGGGGGAAAACTCTGACTGTTGTCTGTGCATATGCACCGAACAGCAACTCAGAGTATTCAGCCTTCTTGGAGACCCTGAATGGAGTCCTGAATAGGGCCCCAGTAGGGGACTCCATAGTGATGCTGGGTGACTTCAACGCGCATGTGGGAAATGACAGGGACAACTGGAAAGGCGTGATTGGGAGGAACGGCCTCCCCGATCTGAACTCAAGTGGATGTTTGTTATTAGACTTCTGTGCTCGTCATGGATTATCAATAACAAACACCATGTTCGAACATAAGGATGCTCATAAGTGTACGTGGTACCAGAGGTCGAAGGTCGATGATCGATTTTGTAATTGTGTCGTCGGATCTGAGGCCATATGTTTTGGACACTCGGGTGAAGAGAGGGGCAGAGCTGTCAACCGATCACCATCTGGTGGTGAGTTGGGTCAGGGGGGTGGGGAAAGACTCTGGACAGACCTGGGAAGCCCAAGCGAGAGTGCGGGTGAACTGGGAACGTTTGGAGGAGGTCCCTGTCCGCGAGATCTTCAACTCACACCTCCGGCGGAGCTTTTCAGGCATCCCTGCAGAGGTTGGGGACATTGAACCGGAGTGGGCAATGTTCAAAGCTTCCATTGCCAAAGCCGCGGTGGAGAGCTGTGTTTTGTTTTAGGTGCCGCAAGGGGTGGTAACCCTCGAACACCGTGATGGACACTGGTGGTTAGGGAAGCCGTCCGACTGAAGAAAGAGGCCTTCCGGGATTTGTTGTCCCGGAGGTCTCCGGAGGCAGTTGCAAGGTACCGACAGGCCCGAAGGGCTGCGGCCTCGGCCGTGAGGGAGGCAAAGCAGTGGGTGTGGGAAAAGTTCAGAGAAGCCATGGAGAAGGACATTCGGTCCACAGTGCTTCTGGAAAACAGTCCACCACCTTAGGAGGGGGAAACAGGGAACCATCCAAGCTGTATACAGCAAAGATGGGACACTGTTGACCTCAACCGAGGAGGTTATTGGGCGGTGGAAGGAACAATTTGAAGAACTCCTAAATCCCAACACGCCCTCTATGCTAGAGGCAGAGCTGGAGGCTGATGGGGGATCAGATTCTATTTCCCTGGGGGAGGTCACTGAGGTAGTCAAACAACTCCGCAGTGCCAAAGCCCCGGGGATTGATGAGATCCGACCAGAAATGCTGAAAGCTTTGGATGTGGAGGGGGTGTCATGGATGACACGCCTCTTCAACATTGCGTGGAAATCTGGGACAGTGCCTAAGGAATGGCAGAACGGGGTGGTGGTCCCCCTCTTCAAAAAGGGGAATCAGAGATTGTGTGCCAACTACAGGGGTAACACACTTCTCAGCCTCCCTGGTAAAGTTTACTCCAAGGTGCTGGAGAGGAGGGTTCGGACGATTGTCGAACCTCAGATTGAAGAGGAACAATGCGGTTTACGTCCTGGCCGTGGAACGATGGACCAGATCTTTACTCTCGCAAGGATCCTGGAGGGGGCCTGGGAGTATGCCAGAGACTGGTCTACGTGTGTTTTGTGGATCTGGAGAAGGCGTATGACCGGGTCCCCCGGTAGAGACTGTGGGAGGTGCTGCGGGAGTACGGGGTGGGTGGGGGCGATCCAATCCCTGTACGTCCAAAGCGAGAGCTGTGTATGGGTCCTCGGCACGAAGTCGAGTTCATTCCCTGTGGGGGTTGGTCTCCGCCAAGGCTGCGCTTTGACACCAATCCTGTTTGTGATATTCATGGACAGGATATCGAGGCGTAGTCGGGGTGGGGAAGGTGTGCGGTTCGGTGGGCTGGGGATCTCATCGCTGCTTTTTGCAGATGATGTTGTCTTCATGTCATCATCGGTTCGTGACCTTCAGCTCTCACTGGATCACTTGGCAGTCGAGTGTGAAGCGGCTGGGATGAGGATTAGCACCTCTAAATCTGAGGCCATGGTTCTCAGCAGGAAACCGATGTGCGTACTCCAGGTAGGGAAGGAGGTATTGCCCCAAGTGAAGGAGTTCAAGTACCTTGGGGTCTTGTTCAGGAGTGAGGGGCCAATGGAGCGGGAGGTTGGCCGGAGAATCGGGGCAGGTATTGCACTCGCTCTATCACACCGTTGTCATAAAAAGAGAGCTGACCCGGAAGGCAAAGCTCTCGATCTACCGGTCAATTTTTGTTCCTCGCCTATGGTCATGAAGGCTGGGTCATGACCGAAAGAACTAGGTCGCGAGTACAAGCGGCCGAAATGGGCTTCCTCAGAAGGGTGGCGGGCTTCTCCCTTAGAGATAGGGTGAGGAGCTCAGTCATCCGTGAGGAGCTCGGAGTAGAGCCGCTGCTCCTTTGCATCGAAAGGTGTTAGTTGAGGTGGTTTGGGCATCTGGTAAGGATGCCCCCTGGCCGCCTCCCTAGCGATCCGACTTCGGATAAGCGGTTGAAGATGGATGGATGGATATACCATTATTGTGTTATAAAATTACTCGTATTGTTATATATGATTTTGGTCATATCGCCCACCTTTATATTTATGTGTGTATTAAAACATATATTTTTATGTATTTATGATTGATGAATATGACATGCCCCCACACAAAAGCGTTTTATTGATGAAAACCTGAAATGTTTGAGTTTTTAAGACAGTAAAAATAATTCCTTAAAATGTTCTCTTGTTTTTGAAACGGTGTGAAAATTATGAAAACTAGTTAGTGGCTCAAGTTTCATGTGAACACTGGAAAGAAATATCGCCAGCATCCCTGTTTACCAGTGTTTTCAGAACACCGGCGAGAGAAACTGTAAAGATCTGATTGGGGGGATTTCACATCTTGATATCTGGCAACCCCAAACATGTCAAACTTCTGTTATTTATCAAACATAGAACTAATCATGAAAGTAAAATAATTGAATTCTCTAAGTATTACATTACACAACTTATCTAAAGGGGATGGTAAGGGAGGGTGGTTTTTGCAGTTTCTTTCAACAAGGGGAAAGGCATCCCCTAACGTCCCCCTTCAACTCATGCCCTGACTGGCAGAAATGGTGTGCCGATTTTGTGCACTTACTTTTTAATCTTGTACTTTGTGTTCTTTCTTATTATGCAGTAATTGACAGTAACACACTGATACGATGATTGATCTATGTAGCCATGAAATCAGACAGCCTCCCCTCGAAATCCAAATCGGTCAAATTTCAAACAGCATTTGGAATAATTATTCATAATTGTAAAAAAAAAAAAAGAAAGAAAAAGAGTAAATGATTGAGATTTTTTTAGTTAACAGCCAATGGCCAAGTACATCCTCTTTTTTATTTTCTAAATAACAAGCTATTACTGCCTCAAAGAATTAAAGCAATCTCCCCCTCGTCAGGCATTATGTTTTATAATGATAAACAACATGAAAATAAATGTGATTGGCCCAGAATTCGCCAGGTCATTGTGTCGTGTACCACTGCATCTGTACGATTATCAGGCTCACAACCTCCAGAGTTTAAGAACTTGCACTGTGTACGCCCAGCCAAAGACTGCTGCAAATCTTATTATGAGATGCGTTTAGACTCAAATTAGCTCAGTTTTACCTGCACATCTTTTACGTCCTGTGTGCCGATGTTTCCAGGTAAAGAATAGATGCTGTCCTGACCGAAGCCAATTGAACCTCTGTAATTCACTACAACAGAAAAACACATCACACATCAGATATATGGCATGAAAATCATGTTTACCTTCAGTGTTCTCATTGTCATCCAAGATGGCTGCAATTCAAGATTCCAGCATGTGTCTTTGTTAGCACCTGTCTTCATTTGTTTTAAGTAATTTTGTTTAAAGATTTAAACTTTTATATGCTTCCTTGAAGCATATAAAAGACGACTTTGGAAGTTTTTAGCATTTTTTGATACCTGGAATGGACAACTCATTGATTGTTTTGGGGGTATTCTTAACCAATTCCTTTCAGCACACTAAGCATTTAGGAAATTCTAGTTTGGTTGCTTTGTATGTATAGATTCTTTCTGCTTGTTTAATCACACTGTTACAACAATTTTTCCTGCATTTAAAATTTTTCTGCGATCAGCATATTTTAGTTTCTTCTTCACATAGGCTTCCTCCATTACCTCTTCCCATGGGACAGTAAGCTCAATCACTATGACTTTTCTAGCTGACACCGAACATGACACTATGTCAGACCTCAAAGTGTAATGGCGACCTCAGAAGGAAATTTCATCTGATGGTCAACGTTAACTGCCATAAACCAATCGCTTTCCTCTGTGCGGTGCCTTGTGGCACCTCCCTTTTTAACAAAGTCAATGAACTTCCTCGGAGGAGCATGGTGGCCTTTATTTGCCTCTAAACGCCTCTAGGATCTCTGCCAGTTTTCGCAGAACCTAATCATGCTGTGCTGTCCTTGTGCCAAGGCAGTCTTGCACACAGCGAACATGTGCTACAGATTTGCTCTTGGGGCCTCACAGAGGGTACAACTCTGCTCTTTGCCATACCACAGAGGCAAATATCCAGGGCTTCGAAGACTATCATAGGATGGATCTTATTCGAAAACTTTGCATTGCCTGGGGTACCTTCCACAAGTCACACTAGAACTCTATCAGATGCCCCCTTCCACACTGTCCAACACCCTTGCTGCTGCTGGCTGACTGTTCCAATCATATCCCCTACCTTCCATCCTTTCATCTCCCTGGGACCACTCTTTCTCACTAATGCTTCACCAAATTTACCCATCTTCAATCTTCATAAACAAAGTCACTAAACATGTTAAGCTTGGCCTCCACCCTTCATCCTCCGTTTTCTGATTTTAAATGATCAGTTTATACATTTTTTTTTAATTATTTATCCAAAATATTCTAGGTATATATTATTCTAGTTTTATTATTATTAATATCTAGAAATGTTTAGCCTAATCCAGGCCCAAATACTATTTCACAGGATATTACTTCAGCTGATTTTAAAAACAGGATGTGCACGGGAATTATTCATCTAAATGTTTGTAGTTTAAAGGGGTCATGACATAAGGAACAACATTTTGCATGATCTTTTGACATGTAAGAGTTCATTGTACATTATAAAAAAAGTAACTTTCAAAACTCAAAACTTCCTCCTTAACCCTCTGGGGTCTGAGGGTGTTTTGGGCCCTGGAGAAGATTTGACATGCCTTGACATTTGTGCTTTTTTTCAGTTGGTTAAAAACACATTAATGGCTAAAGTCTGATAACACTGTATTCAGCACAAACTGGGCTACAATAATATGTGAGCAACATGTGTGTACATGTTTGAATTTTTGAGAAAATAACATTTATGCATGGTTTTTGAAACCATGAAAAAACTAAATTAGTAAATCATTGAAATAGGGCCATATAACACATACTAAAGATTTGTCCACAAGCCTTTTGAGAACTGGATCTTGTAGCCTAGAGTTTCTGCTACAAAATGATTTGAAAACCATCCTGATCACTCATTCATAAAAAACAACATAGTAATTTAACTTTTGTAAGACACTATGAGTGTTAGAAAGGTCATATGCGGAGGCGTGAACTATAATGAATATTGATTGTAATTCACACCTGAGGAGACAAAAGTTCCCTCCCTTGGGCCCCTCCCCTTAAGTTAAAAAGTAATCTGACTACATTTTCTTTACATAAAGACTTAACTTAATTTTAGACCTACACTACCGTTTAAAAGAAGTCTCTTCTGCTCACCAAGGCTGCATTTATTTGATCCAAAGTACAGTAAAAACAGTGATATTTTTAACAATTTTTTACAATTTAAAAGAACAGTTTTCTATTTGAATATATTGTAAAATGCAATTTGTGATCAAAGCTGAATTTTTAGCATCATTAATGCAGTCTTCAGTGTCACATTATACTTCAGAAATCATTATAATATGCTGATTTTCTAAAATGGGCATATTTAAAGTGCATTTTACTCATTTAACCTGAACACATATTTGCAAGCACAAGCTTGGTTGATGATAATGAGGCAGCATAAACACTAGTTAAAATATAATCTAAACATTCATATTATTTTTATATCATATTGCATATCATATTTATATCAAACAACATACAATTTAAATACCTGGTTTAGCCGAAACAGCATTTAAATGTAACTAAAACTTACTCTGAATCCTGGCTGGCAAGTCTGGAAACAGTCCCACTAGTAAAATATGTACGTTTATATAAAATAGCATGTCAACTAATTAAAACTAAATGACTTACTCGTCCGAATTTGTATCCTCGGCTATCTTTAGACATATGTTTCATGTTTGTGTGATAAGTATTCGTGGAGCTTCAGTTAATTTTTGTGACTTGTTTCAGATATATGACCGCAAGCCCGCTAGCCCAGAGACTGCTTACAGCTCACCCTTTTTATTTTCTTTATTTTACAAAAGCACAATACTTTGTTGTTATTGTGAGTGTACACAAATAAAATTAGACCCTTTATAGTCTCTAATGATGTCTTACACTTCTGAAAAATCCAGCAGGACGCGCCGGCGTGTCCGTCGACCCCAGAGTGTTAATACAAATAAGAGCATTTATTTAAATCAAGCTGCAAAAAGGACTTTGAATTTTCCCTACTTTGTGATGTCACACAGATGAACACATCAGCACATGACTGCCTCTACAACAAGACATCAACGCCTACTTTTACATCATTGCACCCTCAGCCCACCCAATAGCACTCAATAGCACCAACAATAGCAAAGATGAGAGAACAAGACAGATGGGCTTACTCTACACTAGAGGGGGCTTACACAGGACACCTTCTTGTGCCCATCTGGACTATTTTTAAACCTTTTTCTCCATAAACATGCAATAGACTAACTTCTTTGATCATTATCACACATCTCAAGCAGATTTTAAAAGACACAATGTCAAATTATAACTCTAAATAGGAGACCTCCATTCTGTATCTTGCTGTTTACAGTATCATTTTGCACCATCGGCACTATTTGAAATTGTTGGTCTATGTATACATGAACTAGATGTACGTCTGTATGTCAGCATGAGTAAATAATTTGATACTTTCGAACGCAATGTGCTGGGTATGTATTGTGTATACCCTGAAACTTCATTTTTTATTGTTGTGGAGCTGGTTCTTACTCTTCAGACTGGGTTTCAAATACATCGCTGTATTCGAGGGGCTGCATGATTTTAGCCAATCATAACAATGGTCATTTACATTGAAGTTTTAAAAGAGACACTGAGGCCAAAACAAGTGTTTCAGACAGAGGTCCAGAGACAGGGTGGAAAATTATCATATTTTCCTAAATCGTGACTGTTTTGGCACATAAAACTTAACTAAAATTATAAGTGGACCTCAGGGAAAATTGTTGATTTATCTGGAACCTGGCTGACCAAACCAGTTATTGACAAAGTTATTGACCATGATATTTAAATGCAGCGCCTGGTTAATTCAGACTTTTCTGATAATGCTAGGATGTTTTACTACCTAGCTATATAACAGACAGAACCCAGGCAGTTAAGGTCGATGGTAACCTATCTGATACTGATGGTTTGTAAAGGGGTACCACAAGGATCAGTTCTTGGTCCTCTTTAATTCTCTCTCTCTCTCATTTATATGTATGTGAAAATATAAGCACATACATACCGTATATTTATGGGGGATAAGTTTCCAAATTCATCTTTCCATTTTTAAGATGATAATAATGACTGCTTTACATGCACTTAAGAAAATGTTTTATTCCAGGCTTTTTTTTTGCAGAAAGCGGCAATCTGAAACGTCAAGTAAACTAGACTACTTATTTCCATATGCCGCTTAAGGGATTAAAAGAAAGTGGTTTAACACCCCTAGGATTCTCTCAGAGAACGCGGCTTAATGTGGCCATTTAAACACATAAGAAGTGTTCTGATGGGTGTTTGAAGAGTGTGCCTTCTTAGAATAAACTGGGATAACAACATCATAGGGTAGAGCTTAACATGTCAACAAAGTGGAAAGAATTCAACAATTCTGGGAGTACAGTGGTAAATTCACAAACACTATAAACTATACCCATTTATACACAGCAATGTAAAATATCAACTGTCCCTCACATCCATGTCTATGCAGTCATAAATTGGGAAATTTGTACATAAGGCAACACCAACATTGCGTCGCTATACAGCTGCAGTTTGCGATAGAAAGCGAAGGAAACCAACACAGCAACAGTTGTGGAATATCTGGAAATAAAGAGAAGCAATGGAGAATAAAATAACAAAGTCTTCCTCGGATCCCATGTTTGTTATTTACAGAAGCGTCGCAGGGAAGATAAGTTGTTGTGGAGAAAGCCGGTTACTGACCGAGTTGAATGTAAGCGGGAATAAAGGGTACACCGATTATACTGTACAGTGCATGTAAACCGAAGCGCTGTTTTCTCGCAATAACCACTTTCTAGTCTCCATGTAAACTTAGTCAATGTAATGTTTTGCTGTGAATCCACCATAAGCACAGCTTTAAAGTGTTTGCAAAATGCTTTTGATGTGATACAAGCTGTAGATAAAACTATATTAGATTTTCTTAGGATTTTGTATTCATGACTTTTGCTAAAGCTTACTCTGAAATGGGTAAAAATGCCATTCGGTTTTCAACACCATTTTTTTGGAACAACTTGCAATCTGTCCTTAAACGTAAAGATCTTATTACTCTTAGTGAATTTAAAATGATTGTTAACTCTAAGGAACTAGAATCTTTTGATTGCAATTGTTGAAAATTATTATCATGCTTTTACATGTTGTTTTATATGCTGTCAATATTTGGTTGCTGCCTTTCTAGGCCAGGTCACTCCTGTAAAAAAAGATTAAAATCTCAATGGGACCAACCTGGAATATAAAAAAAAATTAAAAAAAAGAGGCAGGAGGTTATTTTTTTCTGAACATCCATGGAAACTTCTTAAATAGAGTTAGAAAAAGTATCCCAGGATTCATCTCATCAAATGTGTTTATCACAATGAATCATGCCCTCTGACCTTAAGTAAATTCCATGTGGAATTTTCCTACCAATGAGGCAATTCAAGCACAAAGTACCACCTTCATGTTTTTGCAAGTCGCAGTCAGCAGAGGGCACTATGCGTAGCTCTAGCTGTACAAGTACCTTACAGTTGTACAGGCAGCACAGATTGTGTAAACAAACCAGTCTCAGCAGGTTTCAAATACAACTGGACAGAACTGAACCTCCAAATGCAAGAATTTCAAGGCATGATTTTCAAAGTGTTACAATTCACATGTTTATACTGCATCTTTAGGATGCTGTGTCAAATTTTGTGAATACATTTGGATACACAAAATGGATACAGATGGATACATTTGTAATGCAGATGGATACATTTGTAATGTCTTGCGGCTTGTGTACATGCAGCAGATGCAAATTTAAAATTTGGACAAAAAGTCATATTACGATTATTTTGAAAAATATTGCGATTGCGATTTGAACTGCGATTATGATGGTAATGTTTTCCACATGTTCAACTGCAAAAAGGCTACTGGGAATTTCACACTTGAACCCTCTTAAAAAGAACCAAACTGAGACCTTTTTTCACAAACCACAAACAAATAAATATTTAAACAGTGAAACAAAGTCTTCTTCATATCCAAATGTTACCATCCACCATGTACCTGTTTTTGTCCATTTTGTGATAGGGTTTCAGCACACTAATCATCATCATTCGTTTTTGAAACACAGTCAACTTGAATATTAGGGATACTCCAATCAGGATTTTAACATCCTATACGATCTCCAATTTTCTTTTCATCTCATAAATCGATGCTGATCATTTAACATTTTATCAGCAGCTCTGTCAAAACTGGTTCTATGTAAGCTTTCTGCTCAATGTCATTGTTAACTATATTTCCCTGTTTGTAAAACCAACCAAGTTGTTGCCTAGTTTTTGCAGTCAAAAATAATGTTGGTTGATTGAACAATGATTAAACAAAATACATTTTTTAAATATAAATGTTACTCTTTATTCTAGGCCTTAAAAACTAGTTGGCTTATACAAATTATTCTTTACTGTATATAAGATAGTCCTAAAGAATGAGGCTTAATGTCAAACTGGATTTGAACTGATAACCCTTTTGTGTAATTAAATTTGAAAGTGAAAATTTTGGTTAGTTTGTCACCATTTAATTAAATTATTTTTATTCATTATTTTATTATATTTAATTGATTAATGCATTATAGTATAGTAACTGAATATTTAATATAGATTTATTTTATGCATGTTCCTTCCTTTTCATTTACTTGGATGTTGGTAATATTAGTTCTGTTTTCACTTGTTCCCTCAGGGAGTGTAATAAGGGCGACACGCTCTCTCGTGAGGTAAACAAATGACGGGAGACTGGAGGAATGGAAGAGAAGTTTCTGGACTCTACAGGTGTTACTGTTAATGCTGTTTGCTCAGCAAGCATTTAATAAAGATGTTTGAATTATTTGACATCTTATATTCCGCGTTATTATTATGATACCTGTGCCTTGCGGAGACCGAGATGCTGCTACCGCAGATAATAATAAAAAAAACGCTTCACGCAGGATGCGCCAGTTTAGTGTAAATAAAGCGTTTAGAGCACATAAGCAAAAGGAACCGAACTCAGAGCACTTCTGTAACTGTAAGCATGAGAGGGAGTTGTTTAGTGCAGAACCACTCTGAAAACACCAACAATGCTCTAACTTAATAAAGATTGCAGTGCAAATAATAACCCTTCCAGTTTAATAATCGCACATGGTCATATCACGGTTTCAATTTTATTTCGATTAATTGTGCAGCCCTAAATAGCACAGATGCAAATTTAAATATAGCTGCAAGCAACAATGCAATTCTTCCTCAAAATGGCAAATCATTCAAAATTGATCAGTGGAGGGTTGGGGTTAAACCCTCCCAATGGAGGAATCCAAAAAACATGTCTTTCTGTCTTAATCCTATTTTCATTGTAGAGGAAAATCCATCATGCAGGACCTTATGGATCCTTGAGGCTTTTTTGTTCCCAATGAGAAATGAGGTATGTACATTAAGTTTCAGAAGAATTGAATAAATGGGGTGGAAATGACATCACTTTGAAAATAGGACATTTGGGCAAGGCTTGTAGCGCCCCATAAGGCGATTGTGGGCCATTCTTGGTGTGGTGTTTCCTGTTGGCCTGTGGTAACAAGGTACTCAATTAGAACATTTTTGACCAGAAAATAGCTCTTTTCGGCATGGCCTGTAGTGCCCCTAAGGGCAAATGTTGGCCATTATTGGTTTAGGGGTTACCGTTGGCCTGTAGTATCAATGTACAAAATTAGAAAATGTTTGACCTGAAAATGGGACATTTGGGCATGGCCTGTAGCGCCCCCTAAGGGCGAATGTGGGCCATTCTTTGCATAGTACTTCAGAGTGATGTCATCTTGAAAAATGTTAGGTTTGAAAAACCATCAGTCAAAATGACATTTGATATATTGACATATACACTCACCTAAAGGATTATTAGGAACACCTGTTAAATTTTTCATTAATGCAATTATCTAATCAACCAATCACATGGCAGTTACTTCAATGCATTTAGGGGTGTGGTCCTGGTCAAGACAATCTCCTGAACTCCAAACTGAATGTCAGAATGGGAAAGAAAGGTGATTTAAGCAATTTTGAGCGTGGCATGGTTGTTGGTGCCAGACGGGCCGGTCTGAGTATTTCACAATCTGCTCAGTTACTGGGATTTTCACGCACAACCATTTCTAGGGTTTACAAAGAATGGTGTGAAAAGTGAAAAACATCCAGTATGCGGCAGTCCTGTGGGTGAAAATTCCTTGTTGATGCTAGAGGTCAGAGGAGAATGGGCCGACTGATTCAAGCTGATAGAAGAGCAACTTTGCCTGAAATAACCACTCGTTACAACCGAGGTATGCAGCAAAGCATTTGTGAAGCCACAACATGCACAACCTTGAGGCGGATGGGCTACAACAGCAGAGGACCCCACCGGGTACCACTCATCTCCACTACAAATAGGAAAAAGAGGCTACAATTTGCAAGAGCTCACCAAAATTGGACAGTTGAAGACTGGAAAAATGTTGCCTGGTCTGATGAGTCTCGATTTCTGTTGAGACATTCAGATGGTCGAGTCAGAATTTGGCGTAAACAGAATGAGAACATGGATAAATCATGCCTTGTACCACTGTGCAGGCTGGTGGTGGTGGTGGTGTAATGGTGTGGGGGATGTTTTCTTGGCACACTTTAGGCCCCTTAGTGCCAATTGGGCATCGTTTAAATGCCACGGCCTACCTGAGCATTGTTTCTGACCATGTCCATCCCATTATGGCCACCATGTACCCATCCTCTGATGGCTACTTCCAGCAGGATAATGCACCATGTCACAAAGCTCGAATCATTTCAAATTGGTTTCTTGAACATGACAATGAGTTCACTGTACTAAAATGGCCCCCACAGTCACCAGATCTCAACCCAATAGAGCATCTTTGGGATGTGGTGGAACGGGAGCTTCGTGCCCTGGATGTGCATCCCACAAATCTCCATCAACTGCAAGATGCTATCCTATCAATATGGGCCAACATTTCTAAAGAATGCTTTCAGCACCTTGTTGAATCAATGCCACGTAGAATTAAGGTAGTTCTGAAGGCGAAAGGGGGTCAAACACAGTATTAGTATGGTGTTCCTAATAATCCTTTAGGTGAGTGTATATTGAGGCAATGTAGACATTTACATAAATATGCCCCTTTCAGCCATTTTGTGTTATATTCATTTTTGCTAAGTAAGAAATTGAAAGACATCAATCCTACACATGGGTACCACATTTCAAGTCAATTGGAGCTATAGTTTAGGAGAAGATGATCTTTAGGTTTTCCAAAATTTTCACTTTACAGGAAAATCTATCATGGTGGAAATTATGGGTCCTTGAGGCTTTTTTATTCCCCATGAGAAATGAGGCATATACACCAAGTTTCAGAAGAATTGGACAAATGGGGTGGAAATGAAATCATTTTGAAAATGGGACTTTTGGGCGTGGCCTGTATGGCCCCTATGGGCGAATGTGAGTCATTCTTTGCATAGTACTTCAGAACTAATGTCAATGTCAATGTCAATTTTATTTATATAGCACCATTAATCCCAACCGAGGTTGTCCAATGTGCTGCACATACTATAGTAGACATAAGACAATACAATACAATAAAACAATAATAAAAATAAAAACTGTAATAAAAAACAGTTTAAAAAACGTACAATACACTTCCTCATTGAATATAAGCCAGTTCAAAAAGATGCGTTTTTAGCTTAGATTTAAAAACAAACAACGATGATGCAGAGCTGAATACACAAGGATAGTGCATTCCACAGTCTGGAGCAGCTACTGAAAAAGCCCGTTCACCCCTGCGCCTCAGCTTCGACTTTGGAACACACAACAATCTCTGGTTAGAAGACCGGAGAGACAGAACTGGACGATATTCAGTTAGTAATTCCGAGAGGTAAGAAGGGGCCAGACCGTTTAATGATTTAAACACCAAAAGAAGAATTTTAAAATTCACTCGGTAACGCACGGGCAACCAGTGAAGAGAACGCAAAACAGGCGTAATGTGGTCTCGTTTTTTAGATGAAGAACTTGACAAACTTTGATGTTGGCTTTAGAAAGGCCAAACCTTGAAACAAGACTGGAACTTGATGATAACAATAAAACAAGATCACTTCAAAAATATAAAATATATGCAATTACTTGAAAATTATTTAAGCTCTCCATGTCATTATTCCACATTCAGCATTCACTAAGATTTTCACTTTGTCCTAAGACTTCATTTTATGCATTGTAAAAATAAGTGAATGTTAAAGGGATATTTGACCATTTCCTACCTCATGCAGTCCCAGATGTGTATGACTTTCTTCTGCAGAAATTGAATAAAGATTCAACTTAAGTAAATGAGAAGTGGTGAGAAACAGATCAATAATTAAGTCATTTTTTACTATAAATCTGTACTTTCACTTTCATAAGCGCTCTTCTCTCTTAAGAGTTCTTTTTCTGTTTTTTTTTTTTTTTTTGTTATTTACATAAGCATATCACCCCTCCTGAGCAGGGAGGACAATTTATAGTAATAAAATAAAATAATTATATATATATATATATATATATATATATATATATATATATATATATATATATATATATATATTGATCTGTTTCTCAACCACACCTATAATATCACTGAAGGCATAGATTAAACCACTTGAGTGGTATGGATTACTTTTATGTTGCATTTATGTGATTTTTGTACCTTCTGAGTTCTGATCACCATTCAAGTGCATTGAAAGGACCAAAAGGGCTGAGATATTCTTCTAAAAAGCTTAATTTGTGTTCAGCAGAAGAAAGAAATTAATACACATCTGAGATGGAATGAGGGTGAGTAAATGATGAGAGAAATGTACTTTTGAAGTAAACTAAGTTTATTTGAAAGACTATCTAGGCACATAATAACACTGTATAGCTGTGACTGTTTATAACTCTCAAGATGTACAGGCTCTCACTTTAAATGGTCAGTGCTTTGTATTTTAGATCATTAAAATAGCAACAGATCCAGTGAAACAATGGAGATTGAGTGATTGTTTTAACATTTTACATGCCATTCAAAAACGTGGCATTTTAAAACATAAAAGTGAAATAAAAAACTAAAAATAATACCATTTGTACTTTTCATTTACTTGGAATTGTCAATGTTCTGGACGAAGGCTAAATTGTTACTGTCTCTTTAAGAGGGATGTATTGCATGATAGGACATTCAAGGCACAGTCTGTGCAGTTTGTTTCATTGAGTTTAATCTTTTGAGAACTGTGAAGTATGGGGGACAAAACTTGCAAAAATAATAAATAAATACATAATTAAATAAATGTAATAATAAGAAAATAAAAGAATAAATGTCTTGATAAAACAAATATAATTAGCTTTTAATTAAAGTTATTCCTGAATATATATTTGTAGACTTTTTTCCTTTATTTATTATTTTCTTATTATTCTTTAAAACTTTTTTATTCTTTCTTTTTATTATTATTATTACTTACGCATTCATATATTTATATATATATATATATATATATATATATATATATATATATATATATATATATATTTATTTATTCCCACCTGTAATTTATTTCCATATTTAAATATTCATTCTTACATTTCTGTCTCTTGTATGATAATTATGTGGGCTGGTCCTGCTTACCATTGGTTTATCGTAGATTGAAGCGTGCTTGATTACTCTTGACTTGTTTTGATGTGACGTTAGGTCATAGCCATATCGTGTAAAGTAAACTACAGCTATTTGTTGGGCTAAAAACATAAGAGCTTAAGTTAATCCAAGATTTATTGGTTATACTACAATCACAAAATAAATGGGGAGCCGTTTCTTCAACAAAACCACAAAATGAGCAAGTTTCATAAATGATATGATTTAACCATATGCTTTTCTTTTTTTTTCTGTGTATATAACTTCATATTTTGATGTCCACAAATCCATAATATTGTTTTCTGTTGTTATAATTGTTCATTGTAAAAGATACAACCATGATTCATTTCCCTGATCATTTATGTATGCATGTATAAGTTCTGCAATAAAAAAAAATCTATATCTGACGCTTCACATATATATCTAGAGAGTTGTGCAACTTAGTGAATGAAGTCGATAACCACGCATCAAATGACTATGTTTCATTTATAGTAGAGGTGCTTATTGATGGTTTAGGAGAGCTGTATGCCTTATGAATGTCAAAGCACATCCTGAATTGTTGGACTATCTGCAAAACGTTTCCCTGCATATTCTAAGTCAGAGACAGAGGGTGCTAAGGTGGGACGTCCATCTTATTTGCTTCTATTGAGCTCTCAACCAATGATGCACTGGAGCTACGCAAGGACCGCCTCCCTCATTTCCATGTTGCACACAGAAAAGTAAAAAGTAAATACATGTATAAATAAATAAATGTATGTGGGAATAAATAAATAAAAAAATAAATGAAAACATAAATAAAAAACAATGCAAAATAAATGAATAAATAATAAAAAAAAAAATAATAATAAATATAGAAAATAATAAAGGAATAAAGTCATACAATAACAAATTCAGGAATACATTTAATTAAAAACTAAATTATATTTGTTTTATCATCAAGACATTTATTCCTTTAGTTATTTTTTTATTATTACATTCATATACATTTACATTTATATACATTTATTTATTATTTTTGCAGGTTTGGGCCTACATAGTGAAGTCTTATTATTTTCGTACTGTTGCATCTGTATTCATTTCAGAGATTAATTGATTGAGATTGCGAGACTGCAGTCAGTTATAAATGTGTGATGATGTTGAACCTGAAGCACTAATTCATCATTCTCGGAAGTATTGATACTTTAGACATAAGTTTCATGTTTGTGTGATGAGTATTCACGGAGTTTCACTTGATTTTTGTGACGTGTTTCAGAAAGATGCTTGCGAAGACAGAGATGGCGCACCCTGTTTATTAAGTTGGCTTGTGAGAGCCAACTTACTGATATCCTACTTAAACTTATTATTAAGTTGGCTTGTGAGAGCCAACTTACTGAAATCCTACTTAAACTTATTAATAGTGGTGCTTGCAAAGCATCACTATTGTAAGCTCACATACTTATTAGTGGTGCTTGCCAAAGGCAAGGCATCACTATTGTTATTCGCCATACTTATTAGTGGTGCTTGCCAAAGGCAAGGCATCACTATTGTTATTCGCCATACTTATTATTATTAGTGGTGCTTGCAAAGCATCAGTATTGTAATCTCACATACTTATTATTAGTGGTGCTTGCAAAGCATCAGTATTGTAATCTCACATACTTATTATTAGTGGTGCTTGCAAAGCATCACTATTGTTATCTCACATACTTCTTTTTATTTTTATTTTTATTAGTGGTGCTTGCCAAAGGCAAGGCATCACTATTGTTATTCGCCATACTTATTATTAGTGGTGCTTGCAAAGCATCACTATTGTAATCTCACATACTTATTATTAGTGGTGCTTGCAAAGCATCACTATTGTAATCTCACATACTTATTATTATTTTTATTTTTTTTATTAGTGGTGCTTGCAAAGCATCACTATTGTAATCTCACATACTTATTAGTGGTGCTTGCAAAGCATCACTATTGTAATCTCACATACTTATTAGTGGTGCTTGCAAAGCATCACTATTGTAATCTCACATAGTTATTAGTGGTGCTTGCAAAGCATCACTATTGTAATCTCACATACTTATTAGTGGTGCTTGCAAAGCATCACTATTGTAATCTCACATACTTATTAGTGGTGCTTGCAAAGCATCACTATTGTAATCTCACATACTTATTAGTGGTGCTTGCAAAGCATCACTATTGTAATCTCACATACTTATTAGTGGTGCTTGCAAAGCATCACTATTGTAATCTCACATACTTATTATTAGTGGTGCTTGCAAAGCATCACTATTGTAATCTCACATACTTATTAGTGGTGCTTGCAAAGCATCACTATTGTAATCTCACATACTTATTAGTGGTGCTTGCAAAGCATCACTATTGTAATCTCACATACTTATTATTTTTATTAGTGGTGCTTGCAAAGCATCACTATTGTAATCTCACATACTTATTATTTTTATTAGTGGTGCTTGCAAAGCATAACTATTGTAATCTCACATACTTATTAGTGGTGCTTGCAAAGCATCACTATTGTAATCTCACATACTTATTATTTTTATTTAGTGGTGCTTGCAAAGCATCACTATTGTAATCTCACATACTTATTATACTTTTTATTAGTGGTGCTTGCAAAGCATCACTATTGTAATCTCACATACTTATTAGTGGTGCTTGCAAAGCATCACTATTGTAATCTCACATACTTATTATTAGTGGTGCTTGCAAAGCATCACTATTGTAATCTCACATACTTATTATACTTTTTATTTTTATTAGTGGTGCTTGCAAAGCATCACTATTGTAATCTCACATACTTATTAGTGGTGCTTGAAAAGCATCACTATTGTAATCTCACATACTTATTATACTTTTTATTTTTATTAGTGGTGCTTGCAAAGCATCACTATTGTAATCTCACATACTTATTAGTGGTGCTTGAAAAGCATCACTATTGTAATCTCACATACTTATTATTAGTGGTGCTTGCAAAGCATCACTATTGTAATCTCACATACTTATTATTATACTTTTTAATTAGTGGTGCTTGCAAAGCATCACTATTGTAATCTCACATACTTATTATTATACTTTTTATTAGTGGTGCTTGCAAAGCATCACTATTGTAATCTCACATACTTATTATTATACTTTTTATTTTTATTTTTATTTTTATTTTTATATCTCTTAACAAAACTTCGGCACCTAACTCGTCCCAAGACCGCTTGGCGTAGACCCACCGAATGAGGTGTCAAATCGAACGGCCTATTGAGGACACATGTGCTATGACTTTTATAGTGTATCGGGGTACGGAATTTGCCCCAGGGGCAAAAAAGCGCCGAAAAATCCCATAGACTTAACATTGAGACAAACTTTGACGCGTCACAGCTCCAAGCGAGGATTTCAGTAGAAACGTGTGATTTGCCACATTTGAAGAGGCTGGCAGGCTCTGTAAGAGCATACCTCAATATGGGGTAAAAGTTGCACCCCTGGGGGCAGGAGCTGCCCAAAAATGCCCCAATTGACTTATAATGGTGTAGGACTGCCCATGAAATGAAAAAGGCATAGGGATTTGTATTGAACATAGCTCTGGATCACAGTGTCATAGAGACGAGGGGTGGGCTCATTTTACTCAGACAACCAATCAGTCTCTCTGGATCATTGTGAAGCTATCAAGCCACGCCCTAGCAACCATTAAGAGCACCTTAGCAACAAGTCCCATAGACTTCTATTGAAAAAGATCAAAGGGATATCTCCGGATAGAAGTGTCATAGAAACACAAGGGTGGTCTCGCTTGACTCGGACAGCAAACAGCCAATCATGCATCACTTCAACACTTCCTTGCCCCTCCCTAGCAACCATTGTCGAAAGCACCTTAACAACCAAAATCCATAGAGGGATATCTTCCATTCTGAATGTCACAGAGGCATGGGAGTTGGTTTATATCATTCATACTGACAAGCAGCCTTTGGAGATTCATGATTGGCAGCTGCCAAGCCACTCCCTAGCAACTACACAGAGTACCCTAGCAACCGTTTAGCAGTAACTATATCTCTGCACCAGAAAATCAGAGAGACTTCTGGGTTGATTTATTTCAATCAGGATGGCAAGGACACTTCATTAGTATCACTATGGTAACTGCCTAGCAACCAGATGGGCTTACCCTAGCAACCGAGTAACAAATCACATATCTCTGCATCACAAAAACATAGAGACTTCCGGGTTGACTTATTTCAATCAGGATGGCAAGGACACTTGATAAGTATCACTATGTTAACTTCCTAGCAACCAGATGGGGTTACCCTAGCAACCGAGTAACAAATCACATATCTCTGCATCAGAAAAACGTAGAGACTTCCGGGTTGACTTATTTCAATCAGGATGGCAAGGACACTTCATTAGTATCACTATGGTAACTGCCTAGCAACCACATGAGCTTACCCTAGCAACCGAGTAACAAATCACATATCTCTGCATCAGAAAAACGTACAGACTTCCGGGTTGACTTATTTCAATCAGGATGGCAAGGACACTTGATTAGTATCACTATGATTACTGCCTAGCAACCAGATGGGGTTACCCTAGCAACCGAGTAACAAATCACATATCTCTGCACCAGAACATAGTACTGACTTCCGGGTTGATTTATTTCACTCAGGATGGCAAGGACACTTCATTACTATCACTATGGTAACTGCCTAGCAACCAGATGGGGTTACCCTAGCAACCGAGAAACAAATCACATATCTCGGCACCAGAAAAGAGTACAGACTTCCAGGTTGATTTATTTCAACCAGGATGGCAAGGACACTTCATTAGTATCAATATGGTAACTGCCTAGCAACCACATGGGGTTACCCTAGCAACCGAGTAACAAATCACATATCTCACCATCAGAAAAACGTAGATACTTCTGGGTTGACTTATTTCAATCAGGATGGCAAGGACACTTGATTACTATCACTATGGTAACTGCCTAGCAACCAGATGGGGTTACCCTAGCAACCGAGTAACAAATCACATATCTCTGCACCACAAAATAGTACTGACTTCCGGGTTGATTTATTTCACTCAGGATCGCAAGGACACTTGATTACTATCACTATGGTAACTGCCTAGCAACCAGATGGGGTTACCCTAGCAACCGAGAAACAAATCACATATCTCGGCACCAGAAAAGAGTACAGACTTCCGGGTTGATTTATTTCACTCAGGATCGCAAGGACACTTGATTACTATCACTATGGTAACTGCCTAGCAACCAGATGGGGTTACCCTAGCAACCGAGAAACAAATCACATATCTCGGCACCAGAAAAGAGTACAGACTTCCGGGTTGATTTATTTCAACCAGGATGGCAAGGACACTTCATTAGTATCAATATGGTAACTGCCTAGCAACCAGATGGGGTTACCCTAGCAACCGAGTAACAAATCACATATCTCTGCACCAGAAAACACTACAGACTTCCGGGTTGACTTATTTCACTCAGGATGGAAAGGACCCATGTATTGTATTACCTTGGTAACTGCATAGCAACCACATGGGCTTACCCTAGCAACCGAGTAAAAATCACATATTTCTGCACCAGAAAATCGTACAGACTTCTGGGCTGATTTATTTATGACCGTAATTTTTTTCTTTTCAAGTTACAACATGCTGTTTGATCTAGTTTTGCCACGGCAAGCACCACTCACATTTTCTTCAGGAAATGTACCTATCTAGTTTTTATTTTTATTTTTATTTTTATATCTCTTAACAAAACTTCGCACCTAACTCGTCCCACGACCGCTTGACGTAGACCCACTAATGAGGTGTCAAATCGAACGGCCTATTGAGGACACGTGTGCTATGACTTTTATAAGCTTATCGGGTACGGTATTTGCCCCAGGGGCAAAAAAGCGCCGAAAAATCACATAGACTTAACATTGAGACAAACTTTGACGCGTCACAGCTCCAAGCGAGGATTTCAGAGAAACGTGTGATTTGCCACATTTGAACAGGCTGACAGGCTCTGTAAGAGCATACCTCAATATGGGGTAAAAGCTGCACTCCTGGGGGCAGGAGCTGCCCAAAAATGCCCCAATTGACTTATAATGGTGTAGGACGGCCCCTGAAATGAAAAGGCATAGGGATTTGTATTGAACATAGCTCTGGATCACAGTGTCATAGAGACGAGGGGTGGGCTCATTTTACTCAGACGACCAATCAGTCTCTCAGGATCATTGTGAAGCTATCAAGCCACGCCCTAGCAACCATTAAGAGCACCTTAGCAACAAGTCCCATAGACTTCTATTGAAACATATCAAAGGGATATCTCCGGATAGAAGTGTCATAGAAACACAAGGGTGGTCTCGCTTGACTCGGGACAGCAAACAGCCAATCATGCATCAAATCAACACTTCCTAGCCCCTCCCTAGCAACCATTGTCGAGCACCTTAACAACCAAAATCCATAGAGGGATATCTTCCATTCTGAATGTCACAGAGGCATGGGAGTTGGTTTATATCATTCATACTGACAAGCAGCCTTTGGAGATTCATGATTGCCAGCTGCCAAGCCACTCCCTAGCAACTAAACAGAGTACCCTAGCAACCGTTTAGCAGTAACTATATCTCTGCACCAGAAAATCAGAGAGACTTCTGGGTTGACTTATTTCAATCAGGATGGCAAGGAGACTTGATTAGTATCACTATGGTAACTGCCTAGCAACCAGATGGGGTTACCCTAGCAACCGACTAACAAATCACATATCTCTGCATCACAAAAACGTAGAGACTTCCGGGTTGACTTATTTCAATCAGGATGGCAAAGAGACTTCATTAGTATCACTATGGTAACTGCCTAGCAACCAGATGGGCTTACCCTAGCAACCGAAGTAACAAATCACATATCTCTGCATCACAAAAACATACAGACTTCCGGTTTGACTTATTTCAATCAGGATGGCAAGGACACTTGATTAGTATCACTATGGTAACTGCCTAGCAACCACATGGGGTTACCCTAGCAACCTACTAACAAATCACATATTTCTGCACCAGAACATTATACAGACTTCTGGGTTGATTTATTTATGACCACAATTTCTGTTCTTTTCAAGCAGGCTATTTGACGAGTTTTGCCACGGCAAGCACCACTCACATTTTCTTCAGGAAATGTACCTATCTAGTTTTTATTAGTGGTGCTTGCAAAGCATCACTATTGTAATCTCACATACTTATTATACTTTTTATTTTTATTTTTATTATATCTCTTAACAAAACTTCGGCACCTAACTCGTCCCACGACCGCTTGGCGTAGACCCACAAATGAGGTATCAAATCGAACGGCCTATTGAGGACACGTGTGCTATGACTTTCATAAGTTTATCGGGTACGGTATTTGCCCCAGGGGCAAAAAAGCGCCTAAAAATCCCATAGACTTAACATTGAGACAAACTTTGACGCTCACAGCTCCAAGCGTAGGATTTCAGAGAAACGCAGTGATTTGCCACATTTGAAGAGGCTGGCAGGCTCTGTAAGAGCATACCTCAATATGGGGTAAAAGTTGCACCCCTGGGGGCAGGAGCTGCCCAAAAATGCCCCAATTGACTTATAATGGTGTAGGACGGCCCATGAAATGAAAAGGCATAGGGATTTGTATTGAACATAGCTCTGGATCACAGTGTCATAGAGACGAGGGGTGGGCTCATTTTACTCAGACAACCAATCAGTCTCTCTGGATCATTGTGAAGCTATCAAGCCACGCCCTAGCAACCATTAAGAGCACCTTAGCAACAAGTCCCATAGACTTCTATTGAAAAAGATCAAAGGGATATCTCCGGATAGAAGTGTCATAGAAACACAAGGGTGGTCTCGCTTGACTCGGACAGCAAACAGCCAATCATGCATCACTTCAACACTTCCTAGCCCCTCCCTAGCAACCATTGTCGAAAGCACCTTAACAACCAAAATCCATAGAGGGATATCTTCCATTCTGAATGTCACAGAGGCATGGGAGTTGGTTTATATCATTCATACTGACAAGCAGCCTTTGGAGATTCATGATTGGCAGCTGCCAAGCCACTCCCTAGCAACTACACAGAGTACCCTAGCAACCGCTTAGCAGTAACTATATCTCTGCACCAGAAAATCAGAGAGACTTCTGGGTTGATTTATTTCAATCAGGATGGCAAGGAGACTTGATAAGTATCACTATGTTAACTGCCTAGCAACCAGATGGGGTTACCCTAGCAACCGAGTAACAAATCACATATCTCTGCATCAGAAAAACGTAGAGACTTCCGGGTTGACTTATTTCAATCAGGATGGCAAGGACACTTCATTAGTATCACTATGGTAACTGCCTAGCAACCAGATGGGCTTACCCTAGCAACCGAGTAACAAATCACATATCTCTGCATCACAAAAACATAGAGACTTCCGGGTTGACTTATTTCAATCAGGATGGCAAGGAGACTTGATAAGTATCACTATGTTAACTGCCTAGCAACCAGATGGGGTTACCCTAGCAACCGAGTAACAAATCACATATCTCTGCATCAGAAAAACGTAGAGACTTCCGGGTTGACTTATTTCAATCAGGATGGCAAGGACACTTCATTAGTATCACTATGGTAACTGCCTAGCAACCACATGAGCTTACCCTAGCAACCGAGTAACAAATCACATATCTCTGCATCAGAAAAACGTAGAGACTTCCGGGTTGACTTATTTCAATCAGGATGGCAAGGACACTTGATTAGTATCACTATGATTACTGCCTAGCAACCAGATGGGGTTACCCTAGCAACCGAGTAACAAATCACATATCTCTGCACCAGAAAATAGTACTGACTTCCGGGTTGATTTATTTCACTCAGGATGGCAAGGACACTTCATTACTATCACTATGGTAACTGCCTAGCAACCAGATGGGGTTACCCTAGCAACCGAGAAACAAATCACATATCTCGGCACCAGAAAAGAGTACAGACTTCCAGGTTGATTTATTTCAACCAGGATGGCAAGGACACTTCATTAGTATCAATATGGTAACTGCCTAGCAACCACATGGGGTTACCCTAGCAACCGAAGTAACAAATCACATATCTCTGCATCAGAAAACGTAGATACTTCTGGGTTGACTTATTTCAATCAGGATGGCAAGGACACTTGATTACTATCACTATGGTAACTGCCTAGCAACCAGATGGGGTTACCCTAGCAACCGAGTAACAAATCACATATCTCTGCACCAGAAAATAGTACTGACTTCCGGGTTGATTTATTTCACTCAGGATCGCAAGGACACTTGATTACTATCACTATGGTAACTGCCTAGCAACCAGATGGGGTTACCCTAGCAACCGAGAAACAAATCACATATCTCCGCACCAGAAAAGAGTACAGACTTCCGGGTTGATTTATTTCACTCAGGATCGCAAGGACACTTGATTACTATCACTATGGTAACTGCCTAGCAACCAGATGGGGTTACCCTAGCAACCGAGAAACAAATCACATATCTCGGCACCAGAAAAGAGTACAGACTTCCGGGTTGATTTATTTCAACCAGGATGGCAAGGACACTTCATTAGTATCAATATGGTAACTGCCTAGCAACCAGATGGGGTTACCCTAGCAACCGAAGTAACAAATCACATATCTCTGCACCAGAAAACACTACAGACTTCCGGGTTGACTTATTTCACTCAGGATGGAAAGGAGCCATGTATTGTATTACCTTGGTAACTGCATAGCAACCACATGGGCTTACCCTAGCAACCGAGTAACAAATCACATATTTCTGCACCAGAAAATCGTACAGACTTCTGGGCTGATTTATTTATGACCATAATTTTTTTCTTTTCAAGTTACAACATGCTGTTTGATCTAGTTTTGCCACGGCAAGCACCACTCACATTTTCTTCAGGAAATGTACCTATCTAGTTAGTGGTGCTTGCAAAGCATCACTATTGTAATCTCACATACTTATTAGTGGTGCTTGCAAGCATCACTATTGTAATCTCACATACTTATTACTTATTTTTATTTTATTAGTGGTGCTTGCAAAGCATCACTATTGTAATCTCACATACTTATTTTATTTTTATTTTTCTTTTTATTATTATTCTATCTCGACAAAACTTCGCACCTAACTCGTCCCGACCGCTTGGCGAGACCCACAAATGAGGTGTCAAATCGAACGGCCTATTGAGGACACGTGTGCTATGACTTTTATGTTTATCGGGTACGGTATTTGCCCCAGGGGCAAAAAAGCGCCTAAAAATCCCATAGACTTAACATTGAGACAAACTTTGACGCGCCACAGCTCCAAGCTGAGGATTTCACAGAAACGCGTGATTTGCCACATTTGAAGAGGCTGGCAGGCTCTGTAAGAGCATACCTCAATATGGGGTAAAAGTTGCACTCCTGGGGGCAGGAGCTGCCCAAAATGCCCCAATTGACTTATAATGGTGTAGGACGGCCCATGAAATGAAAAGGCATAGGGATTTGTATTGAACATAGCTCTGGATCACAGTGTCATAGAGACCAGGGGTGGGCTCATTTTACTCAGACGACCAATCAGTCTCTCAGGATCATTGTGAAGCTATCAAGCCACGCCCTAGCAACCATTAAGAGCACCTTAGCAACAAGTCCCATAGACTTCTATTGAAACAGATCAAAGGGATATCTCCGGATAGAAGTGTCATAGAAACACAAGGGTGGTCTCGCTTGACTCGGGACAGCAAACAGCCAATCATGCATCAAATCAACACTTCCTAGCCCCTCCCTAGCAACCATTGTCGAGCACCTTAACAACCAAAATCCATAGAGGGATATCTTCCATTCTGAATGTCACAGAGGCATGGGAGTTGGTTTATATCATTCATACTGACAAGCAGCCTTTGGAGATTCATGATTGGCAGCTGCCAAGCCACTCCCTAGCAACTAAACAGAGTACCCTAGCAACCGCTTAGCAGTAACTATATCTCTGCACCAGAAAATCAGAGAGACTTCTGGGTTGATTTATTTCAATCAGGATGGCAAGGAGACTTGATTAGTATCACTATGGTAACTGCCTAGCAACCAGATGGGGTTACCCTAGCAACCGAGTAACAAATCACATATCTCTGCATCAGAAAACGTAGAGACTTCCGGGTTGACTTATTTCAATCAGGATGGAAAGGACACTTCATTAGTATCACTATGGTAACTGCCTAGCAACCAGATGGGCTTACCCTAGCAACCGAGTAACAAATCACATATCTCTGCATCACAAAAACATAGAGACTTCCGGGTTGACTTATTTCAATCAGGATGGCAAGGACACTTCATTAGTATCACTATGGTAACTGCCTAGCAACCAGATGGGCTTACCCTAGCAACCGAGTAACAAATCACATATCTCTGCATCAGAAAACGTAGAGACTTCCGGGTTGACTTATTTCAATCAGGATGGCAAGGACACTTGATTAGTATCACTATGGTATCTGCCTAGCAACCAGATGGGCTTACCCTAGCAACCGAAAGTAACAAATCACATATCTCTGCATCACAAAAACATAGAGACTTCCGGGTTGACTTATTTCAATCAGGATGGCAAGGAGACTTGATTAGTATCACTATGTTAACTGCCTAGCAACCAGATGGGGTTACCCTAGCAACCGAGAAACAAATCACATATCTCTGCACCAGAAAAGAGTACAGACTTCCGGTTGATTTATTTCAATCAGGATGGCAAGGACACTTGATTACTATCACTATGGTAACTGCCTAGCAACCAGATGGGGTTACCCTAGCAACCGAGAAACAAATCACATATCTCGGCACCAGAAAAGAGTACAGACTTCCGGGTTGATTTATTTCAATCAGGATGGCAAGGACACTTGATTACTATCACTATGGTAACTGCCTAGCAACCAGATGGGGTTACCCTAGCAACCGAAAGTAACAAATCACATATCTCTGCACCAGAAAACAGTAGAGACTTCCGGGTTGATTTATTTCAATCAGGATGGCAAGGACACTTGATTACTATCACTATGGTAACTGCCTAGCAACCAGATGGGGTTACCCTAGCAACCGAGAAACAAATCACATATCTCTGCACCAGAAAAGAGTACAGACTTCCGGGTTGATTTATTTCACTCAGCATCGCAAGGACACTTGATTACTATCACTATGGTAACTGCCTAGCAACCAGATGGGGTTACCCTAGCAACCGAGTAACAAATCACATATCTCTGCACCAGAAAATAGTACTGACTTCCGGGTTGATTTATTTCACTCAGGATCGCAAGGACACTTGATTACTATCACTATGGTAACTGCCTAGCAACCAGATGGGGTTACCCTAGCAACCGAGAAACAAATCACATATCTCGCACCAGAAAAGAGTACAGACTTCCGGGTTGATTTATTTCACTCAGGATCGCAAGGACACTTGATTACTATCACTATGGTAACTGCCTAGCAACCAGATGGGGTTACCCTAGCAACCGAGAAACAAATCACATATCTCAGCACCAGAAAACAGTACAGACTTCTGGGTTGATTTATTTCAACCAGGATGGCAAGGACACTTCATTAGTATCAATATGGTAACTGCCTAGCAACCAGATGGGGTTACCCTAGCAACCGAGTAACAAATCACATATCTCTGCACCAGAAAACACTACAGACTTCCGGGTTGACTTATTTCACTCAGGATGGAAAGGAGCCATGTATTGTATTACCTTGGTAACTGCATAGCAACCACATGGGCTTACCCTAGCAACCGAGTAACAAATCACATATTTCTGCACCAGAAAATCGTACAGACTTCTGGGCTGATTTATTTATGACCATAATTTTTTTTCTTTTCCAGTTACAACATGCTGTTTGATCTAGTTTTGCCACGGCAAGCACCACTCACATTTTCTTCAGGAAATGTACCTATCTAGTTATACTTTATTATTTTTATTTTTATTTTTATATCTCTTAACAAAACTTCGCACCTAACTCGTCCCACGACCGCTTGGCGTAGACCCACCTAATGAGGTGTCAAATCGAACTGCCTATTGAGGACACATGTGCTATGACTTTTATGTTTATCGGGTACGGTATTTGCCCCAGGGGCAAAAAAGCGGCCTAAAAATCCCATAGACTTAACATTGAGACAAACTTTGACGCCACAGCTCCAAGCTTAGGATTTCGTGAGAAACGCGTGATTTGCCACATTTGAAGAGGCTGGCAGGCTCTGTAAGAGCATACCTCAATATGGGGTAAAAGTTGCACCCTGGGGGCAGGAGCTGCCCAAAATGCCCCAATTGACTTATAATGGTGTAGGACGGCCCATGAAATGAAAAGGCATAGGGAT
The DNA here is from genome assembly GCF_025860055.1 of Xyrauchen texanus. Lineage (NCBI taxonomy): Eukaryota > Metazoa > Chordata > Actinopteri > Cypriniformes > Catostomidae > Xyrauchen > Xyrauchen texanus. The sequence goes on from NC_068312.1 coordinate 4,348,897, forward strand.
TTGTATTGAACATAGCTCTGGATCACAGTGTCATAGAGACGAGGGGTGGGCTCATTTTACTCAGACAACCAATCAGTCTCTCTGGATCATTGTGAAGCTATCAAGCCACGCCCTAGCAACCATTAAGAGCACCTTAGCAACAAGTCCCATAGACTTCTATTGAAAAAGATCAAAGGGATATCTCCGGATAGAAGTGTCATAGAAACACAAGGGTGGTCTCGCTTGACTCGGACAGCAAACAGCCAATCATGCATCACTTCAACACTTCCTAGCCCCTCCCTAGCAACCATTGTCGAGCACCTTAACAACCAAAATCCATAGAGGGATATCTTCCATTCTGAATGTCACAGAGGCATGGGAGTTGGTTTATATCATTCATACTGACAAGCAGCCTTTGGAGATTCATGATTGGCAGCTGCCAAGCCACTCCCTAGCAACTACACAGAGTACCCTAGCAACCGCTTAGCAGTAACTATATCTCTGCACCAGAAAATCAGAGAGACTTCTGGGTTGATTTATTTCAATCAGGATGGCAAGGAGACTTGATAAGTATCACTATGTTAACTGCCTAGCAACCAGATGGGGTTACCCTAGCAACCGAAAGTAACAAATCACATATCTCTGCATCAGAAAAACGTAGAGACTTCCGGGTTGACTTATTTCAATCAGGATGGCAAGGACACTTCATTAGTATCACTATGGTAACTGCCTAGCAACCAGATGGGCTTACCCTAGCAACCGAGTAACAAATCACATATCTCTGCATCACAAAAACATAGAGACTTCCGGTTGACTTATTTCAATCAGGATGGCAAGGACACTTGATAAGTATCACTATGTTAACTGCCTAGCAACCAGATGGGGTTACCCTAGCAACCGAGTAACAAATCACATATCTCTGCATCAGAAAAACGTAGAGACTTCCGGGTTGACTTATTTCAATCAGGATGGCAAGGACACTTCATTAGTATCACTATGGTAACTGCCTAGCAACCACATGAGCTTACCCTAGCAACCGAAGTAACAAATCACATATCTCTGCATCAGAAAAACGTAGAGACTTCCGGGTTGACTTATTTCAATCAGGATGGCAAGGACACTTGATTAGTATCACTATGATTACTGCCTAGCAACCAGATGGGGTTACCCTAGCAACCGAGTAACAAATCACATATCTCTGCACCAGAAAATAGTACTGACTTCCGGGTTGATTTATTTCACTCAGGATGGCAAGGACACTTCATTACTATCACTATGGTAACTGCCTAGCAACCAGATGGGGTTACCCTAGCAACCGAGAAACAAATCACATATCTCGGCACCAGAAAAGAGTACAGACTTCCAGGTTGATTTATTTCAACCAGGATGGCAAGGACACTTCATTAGTATCAATATGGTAACTGCCTAGCAACCACATGGGGTTACCCTAGCAACCGAAAGTAACAAATCACATATCTCTGCATCAGAAAAACGTAGATACTTCTGGGTTGACTTATTTCAATCAGGATGGCAAGGACACTTGATTACTATCACTATGGTAACTGCCTAGCAACCAGATGGGGTTACCCTAGCAACCGAAGTAACAAATCACATATCTCTGCACCAGAAAATAGTACTGACTTCCGGGTTGATTTATTTCACTCAGGATCGCAAGGACACTTGATTACTATCACTATGGTAACTGCCTAGCAACCAGATGGGGTTACCCTAGCAACCGAGAAACAAATCACATATCTCGGCACCAGAAAAGAGTACAGACTTCCGGTTGATTTATTTCACTCAGGATCGCAAGGACACTTGATTACTATCACTATGGTAACTGCCTAGCAACCAGATGGGGTTACCCTAGCAACCGAGAAACAAATCACATATCTCGGCACCAGAAAAGAGTACAGACTTCCGAGTTGATTTATTTCAACCAGGATGGCAAGGACACTTCATTAGTATCAATATGGTAACTGCCTAGCAACCAGATGGGGTTACCCTAGCAACCGAGTAACAAATCACATATCTCTGCACCAGAAAACACTACAGACTTCCGGGTTGACTTATTTCACTCAGGATGGAAAGGAGCCATGTATTGTATTACCTTGGTAACTGCATAGCAACCACATGGGCTTACCCTAGCAACCGAAGTAAAAAATCACATATTTCTGCACCAGAAAATCGTACAGACTTCTGGGCTGATTTATTTATGACCATAATTTTTTTTCTTTTCAAGTTACAACATGCTGTTTGATCTAGTTTTGCCACGGCAAGCACCACTCACATTTTCTTCAGGAAATGTACCTATCTAGTTATACTATTTTTATTTTTATTTTTATTATATCTCTTAACAAAACTTCGGCACCTAACTCGTCCCCAAGACCGCTTGGCGAGACCCACCTAATGAGGTATCAAATCGAACGGCCTATTGAGGACACGTGTGCTATGACTTTTATGTTTATCGGGTACGGTATTTGCCCCAGGGGCAAAAAAGCGCCTAAAAATCCCATAGACTTAACATTGAGACAAACTTTGACGCGCCACAGCTCCAAGCTTAGGATTTCGTGAGAAACGTGTGATTTGCCACATTTGAAGAGGCTGGCAGGCTCTGTAAGAGCATACCTCAATATGGGGTAAAAGTTGCACCCCTGGGGGCAGGAGCTGCCCAAAAATGCCCCAATTGACTTATAATGGTGTAGGACGGCCCATGAAATGAAAAGGCATAGGGATTTGTATTGAACATAGCTCTGGATCACAGTGTCATAGAGACGAGGGGTGGGCTCATTTTACTCAGACAACCAATCAGTCTCTCTGGATCATTGTGAAGCTATCAAGCCACGCCCTAGCAACCATTAAGAGCACCTTAGCAACAAGTCCCATAGACTTCTATTGAAAAAGATCAAAGGGATATCTCCGGATAGAAGTGTCATAGAAACACAAGGGTGGTCTCGCTTGACTCGACAGCAAACAGCCAATCATGCATCACTTCAACACTTCCTAGCCCCTCCCTAGCAACCATTGTCGAGCACCTTAACAACCAAAATCCATAGAGGGATATCTTCCATTCTGAATGTCACAGAGGCATGGGAGTTGGTTTATATCATTCATACTGACAAGCAGCCTTTGGAGATTCATGATTGGCAGCTGCCAAGCCACTCCCTAGCAACTACACAGAGTACCCTAGCAACCGCTTAGCAGTAACTATATCTCTGCACCAGAAAATCAGAGAGACTTCTGGGTTGATTTATTTCAATCAGGATGGCAAGGAGACTTGATAAGTATCACTATGTTAACTGCCTAGCAACCAGATGGGGTTACCCTAGCAACCGAGTAACAAATCACATATCTCTGCATCAGAAAAACGTAGAGACTTCCGGGTTGACTTATTTCAATCAGGATGGCAAGGACACTTCATTAGTATCACTATGGTAACTGCCTAGCAACCAGATGGGCTTACCCTAGCAACCGAAAGTAACAAATCACATATCTCTGCATCACAAAAACATAGAGACTTCCGGGTTGACTTATTTCAATCAGGATGGCAAGGAGACTTGATTAGTATCACTATGGTAACTGCCTAGCAACCAGATGGGGTTACCCTAGCAACCGAGTAACAAATCACATATCTCTGCATCAGAAAACGTAGAGACTTCCGGGTTGACTTATTTCAATCAGGATGGCAAGGACACTTCATTAGTATCACTATGGTAACTGCCTAGCAACCAGATGGGGTTACCCTAGCAACCGAGTAACAAATCACATATCTCTGCATCACAAAAACGTACAGACTTCTGGGTTGATTTATTTCAATCAGGATGGCAAGGACACTTTATTAGTATCACTATGGTAACTGCCTAGCAACCAGATGGGGTTACCCTAGCAACCAAGTAACAAATCACATATCTCTGCACCAGAAAATATCACAGACCTCTGGGTTGATTTATTTCACTCAGGATGGCAAGGACACTTGATTACTATCACTATGGTAACTGCCTAGCAACCAGATGGGGTTACCCTAGCAACCGAGTAACAAATCACATATCTCTGCACCAGAAAACAGTAGAGACTTCCGGGTTGACTTATTTCAACTCAGGATGGCAAGGAGACTTCATTAGTATCACTATGGTAACTGCCTAGCAACCATATGGGGTTACCCTAGCAACCAAGTAACAAATCACATATCTCTGCATCAGAAAACGTAGATACTTCTGGGTTGATTTATTTCAATCAGGATGGCAAGGACACTTGATTACTATCACTATGGTAACTGCCTAGCAACCAGATGGGGTTACCCTAGCAACCGAAGTAACAAATCACATATCTCTGCACCAGAAAATAGTACGAGACTTCCGGGTTGATTTATTTCAATCAGGATGGCAAGGAGACTTGATTAGTATCACTATGGTAACTGCCTAGCAACCAGATGGGGTTACCCTAGCAACCGAGTAACAAATCACATATCTCTGCACCAGAAAATAGTAGAGACTTCCGGTTGACTTATTTCACTCAGGATGGCAAGGACACTTCATTACTATCACTATGGTAACTGCCTAGCAACCAGATGGGGTTACCCTAGCAACCAAGTAACAAATCACATATCTCTGCATCAGAAAAACGTACAGACTTCTGGGTTGATTTATTTCAACTCAGGATGGCAAGGAGACTTGATTAGTATCACTATGGTAACTGCCTAGCAACCAGATGGGGTTACCCTAGCAACCGAAGTAACAAATCACATATCTCTGCACCAGAAAACACTACAGACTTCCGGGTTGACTTATTTCACTCAGGATGGAAAGGAGCCATGTATTGTATTACCTTGGTAACTGCATAGCAACCACATGGGCTTACCCTAGCAACCGAGTAACAAATCACATATTTCTGCACCAGAAAATCGTACAGACTTCTGGGTTGATTTATTTATGACCATAATTTTTGTTCTTTTCAAGTTATAGCATGCTGTTTGATCTAGTTTTGCCACGACAAGCACCACTCACATTTTCTTCAGGAAATGTACCTATCTAGTTTTATTTTTATTTTTATTTTTATATCTCTTAACAAAACTTCGGCACCTAACTCGTCCCAAGACCGCTTGGCTGAGACCCACCTAATGAGGTGTCAAATCGAACGGCCTATTGAGGACACGTGTGCTATGACTTTTATAGTTTATCGGGTACGGTATTTGCCCCAGGGGCAAAAAAGCAGCCTAAAAATCCCATAGACTTAACATTGAGACAAACTTTGACGCGCCACAGCTCCAAGCTTAGGATTTCAGAGAAACGCAGTGATTTGCCACATTTGAAGAGGCTGGCAGGCTCTGTAAGAGCATACCTCAATATGGGGTAAAAGTTGCACTCCTGGGGGCAGGAGCTGCCCAAAAATGCCCCAATTGACTTATAATGGTGTAGGACGGCCCATGAAATGAAAAAGGCATAGGGATTTGTATTGAACATAGCTCTGGATCACAGTGTCATAGAGACGAGGGGTGGGCTCATTTTACTCAGACAACCAATCAGTCTCTCAGGATCATTGTGAAGCTATCAAGCCACGCCCTAGCAACCATTAAGAGCACCTTAGCAACAAGTCCCATAGACTTCTATTGAAACAGATCAAAGGATATCTCCGATAGAAGTGTCATAGAAACACAAGGGTGGTCTCGCTTGACTCGACAGCAAACAGCCAATCATGCATCACATCAACACTTCCTAGCCCCTCCCTAGCAACCATTGTCGAGCACCTTAACAACCAAAATCCATAGAGGGATATCTTCCATTCTGAATGTCACAGAGGCATGGGAGTTGGTTTATATCATTCATACTGACAAGCAGCCTTTGGAGATTCATGATTGGCAGCTGCCAAGCCACTCCCTAGCAACTAAACAGAGTACCCTAGCAACCGCTTAGCAGTAACTATATCTCTGCACCAGAAAATCAGAGAGACTTCTGGGTTGATTTATTTCAATCAGGATGGCAAGGACACTTGATTAGTATCACTATGGTAACTGCCTAGCAACCAGATGGGGTTACCCTAGCAACCGAAGTAACAAATCACATATCTCTGCATCAGAAAACGTAGAGACTTCCGGGTTGACTTATTTCAATCAGGATGGCAAGGAGACTTCATTAGTATCACTATGGTAACTGCCTAGCAACCAGATGGGCTTACCCTAGCAACCGAGTAACAAATCACATATCTCTGCATCACAAAAACATACAGACTTCCGGGTTGACTTATTTCAATCAGGATGGCAAGGACACTTGATTAGTATCACTATGGTAACTGCCTAGCAACCACATGGGGTTACCCTAGCAACCTACTAACAAATCACATATTTCTGCACCAGAACATTATACAGACTTCTGGGTTGATTTATTTATGACCACAATTTCTGTTCTTTTCAAGCAGGCTATTTGATCTAGTTTTGCCACTGCAAGCACCACTCACATTTTCTTCAGGAAATGTACCTATCTAGTTATTAGTGGTGCTTGCAAAGCATCACTATTGTAATCTCACATACTTATTATTTTTATCTTTATTTTATTTTATATCTCTTAACAAAACTTCGGCACCTAACTCGTCCCAGCACCGCTTGACGTAGACCCACTAATGAGGTGTCAAATCGAACGGCCTATTGAGGACACGTGTGCTATGACTTTTATAGCTTATCGGGTACGGTATTTGCCCCAGGGGCAAAAAAGCAGCCTAAAAATCCCATAGACTTAACATTGAGACAAACTTTGACGCCACAGCTCCAAGCTTAGGATTTCAGAGAAACGTGTGATTTGCCACATTTGAAGAGGCTGGCAGGCTCTGTAAGAGCATACCTCAATATGGGGTAAAAGTTGCACTCCTGGGGGCAGGAGCTGCCCAAAATGCCCCAATTGACTTATAATGGTGTAGGACTGCCCATGAAATGAAAAGGCATAGGGATTTGTATTGAACATAGCTCTGGATCACAGTGTCATAGAGACGAGGGGTGGGCTCATTTTACTCAGACGACCAATCAGTCTCTCAGGATCATTGTGAAGCTATCAAGCCACGCCCTAGCAACCATTAAGAGCACCTTAGCAACAAGTCCCATAGACTTCTATTGAAACAGATCAAAGGGATATCTCCGGATAGAAGTGTCATAGAAACACAAGGGTGGTCTCGTTTGACTCAGGACAGCAAACAGCCAATCATGCATCAAATCAACACTTCCTAGCCCCTCCCTAGCAACCATTGTCGAGCACCTTAACAACCAAAATCCATAGAGGGATATCTTCCATTCTGAATGTCACAGAGGCATGGGAGTTGGTTTATATCATTCATACTGACAAGCAGCCTTTGGAGATTCATGATTGGCAGCTGCCAAGCCACTCCCTAGCAACTAAACAGAGTACCCTAGCAACCGCTTAGCAGTAACTATATCTCTGCACCAGAAAATCAGAGAGACTTCTGGGTTGATTTATTTCAATCAGGATGGCAAGGACACTTGATTAGTATCACTATGGTAACTGCCTAGCAACCAGATGGGGTTACCCTAGCAACCGAGTAACAAATCACATATCTCTGCATCAGAAAAACGTAGAGACTTCCGGGTTGACTTATTTCAATCAGGATGGAAAGGAGACTTCATTAGTATCACTATGGTAACTGCCTAGCAACCAGATGGGCTTACCCTAGCAACCGAGTAACAAATCACATATCTCTGCATCACAAAAACATACAGACTTCCGGTTTGACTTATTTCAATCAGGATGGCAAGGACACTTGATTAGTATCACTATGGTAACTGCCTAGCAACCACATGGGGTTACCCTAGCAACCTACTAACAAATCACATATTTCTGCACCAGAACATTATACAGACTTCTGGGTTGATTTATTTATGACCACAATTTCTGTTCTTTTCAAGCAGGCTATTTGATCTAGTTTTGCCACGGCAAGCACCACTCACATTTTCTTCAGGAAATGTACCTATCTAGTTTTATTAGTGGTGCTTGCAAAGCATCACTATTGTAATCTCACATACTTATTATACTTTTATTTTTATTTTATTATTTTTATATCTCTTAACAAAACTTCGGCACCTAACTCGTCCCAAGACCGCTTGGCGAGACCCACTAATGAGGTGTCAAATCGAACGGCCTATTGAGGACACGTGTGCTATGACTTTTATAAGCTTATCGGGTACGGTATTTGCCCCAGGGGCAAAAAAGCGCCGAAAAATCACATAGACTTAACATTGAGACAAACTTTGACGCCACAGCTCCAAGCTTAGGATTTCAGAGAAACGCAGTGATTTGCCACATTTGAAGAGGCTGGCAGGCTCTGTAAGAGCATACCTCAATATGGGGTAAAAGTTGCACCCCTGGGGGCAGGAGCTGCCCAAAAATGCCCCAATTGACTTATAATGGTGTAGGACGGCCCATGAAATGAAAAGGCATAGGGATTTGTATTGAACATAGCTCTGGATCACAGTGTCATAGAGACGAGGGGTGGGCTCATTTTACTCAGACGACCAATCAGTCTCTCAGGATCATTGTGAAGCTATCAAGCCACGCCCTAGCAACCATTAAGAGCACCTTAGCAACAAGTCCCATAGACTTCTATTGAAACATATCAAAGGGATATCTCCGGATAGAAGTGTCATAGAAACACAAGGGTGGTCTCGCTTGACTCGGACAGCAAACAGCCAATCATGCATCAAATCAACACTTCCTAGCCCCTCCCTAGCAACCATTGTCGAGCACCTTAACAACCAAAATCCATAGAGGGATATCTTCCATTCTGAATGTCACAGAGGCATGGGAGTTGGTTTATATCATTCATACTGACAAGCAGCCTTTGGAGATTCATGATTGGCAGCTGCCAAGCCACTCCCTAGCAACTAAACAGAGTACCCTAGCAACCGCTTAGCAGTAACTATATCTCTGCACCAGAAAATCAGAGAGACTTCTGGGTTGATTTATTTCAATCAGGATGGCAAGGAGACTTGATTAGTATCACTATGGTAACTGCCTAGCAACCAGATGGGGTTACCCTAGCAACCGAGTAACAAATCACATATCTCTGCATCAGAAAAACGTAGAGACTTCCGGTTGACTTATTTCAATCAGGATGGAAAGGACACTTCATTAGTATCACTATGGTAACTGCCTAGCAACCAGATGGGCTTACCCTAGCAACCGAAAGTAACAAATCACATATCTCTGCATCACAAAAACATAGAGACTTCCGGTTGACTTATTTCAATCAGGCTGGCAAGGACACTTGATTAGTATCACTATGGTAACTGCCTAGCAACCAGATGGGGTTACCCTAGCAACCGAGTAACAAATCACATATCTCTGCACCACAAAATAGTACAGACCTCTGGGTTGATTTATTTCATTCAGGATGGCAAGGACACTTTATTACTATCACTATGGTAACTGCCTAGCAACCAGATGGGGTTACCCTAGCAACCAAGTAACAAATCACATATCTCTGCACCAGAAAATATCACAGACCTCTGGGTTGATTTATTTCACTCAGGATGGCAAGGACACTTGATTACTATCACTATGGTAACTGCCTAGCAACCAGATGGGGTTACCCTAGCAACCGAAAGTAACAAATCACATATCTCTGCACTAGAAAACAGTAGAGACTTCCGGGTTGACTTATTTTACTCAGGATGGCAAGGAGACTTCATTAGTATCACTATGGTAACTGCCTAGCAACCATATGGGGTTACCCTAGCAACCAAGTAACAAATCACATATCTCTGCATCAGAAAAACGTAGATACTTCTGGGTTGGTTTATTTCAATCAGGATGGCAAAGACACTTGATTATGATCACTATGGTAACTGCCTAGCAACAAGGAGGGGTTACCCTAGCAACCGAGTAACAAATCACATATCTCTGCACCAGAAAATTGAAGAGAATTCTGGGTTGATTTATTTTAATCAGGATGGCCAGGAGACTTGATTAGTATCACTATGGTAACTGCCTAGAAACCAGATGGGGTTAACCTAGCAACCGAGTAACAAATCACATATCTTTCCACCAGAAATTTGTAGAGATTTCCGGGTTGACTTATTTCACTCAGGATGGCAAGGAGACTTCATTACTATCACTATGGTAACTGCCTAGCAACCATATGGGGTTACCCTAGCAACCAAGTAACAAATCACATATCTCTGCATCAGAAAAACGTACAGACTTCTGGGTTGGTTTATTTCACTCAGGATGGCAAGGAGACCTGATTACTATCACTATGGTAACTGCCTAGCAACCAGATGGGGTTACCCTAGCAACCGAGTAACAAATCACATATCTCTGCACCAGAAAACACTACAGACTTCCGGGTTGACTTATTTCACTCAGGATGGAAAGGAGCCATGTGTTGTATTACCTTGGTAACTGCATAGCAACCACTTGGGCTTACCCTAGCAACCGAGTAACAAATCACATATTTCTGCACCAGAAAATCGTACAGACTTCTGGTTTCATTTATTTATGACCATAATTTTTGTTCTTTTCAAGTTATAGCATGCTGTTTGATCTAGTTTTGCCACGACAAGCACCACTCACATTTTCTTCAGGAAATGTACCTATCTAGTTAGTGGTGCTTGCAAAGCATCACTATTGTAATCTCACATACTTATTATTATACTTTTATTTTTATTTTATTTTTATTTTTATATCTCTTAACAAAACTTCGGCACCTAACTCGTCCCAAGACCGCTTGGCGTAGACCCACCTAATGAGGTGTCAAATCGAACGCCTATTGAGGACACATGTGCTATGACTTTTATGTTTATCGGGTACGGTATTTGCCCCAGGGGCAAAAAAGCGCCTAAAAATCCCATAGACTTAACATTGAGACAAACTTTGACGCCACAGCTCCAAGCTGAGGATTTCAGAGAAACGTGTGATTTGCCACATTTGAAGAGGCTGGCAGGCTCTGTAAGAGCATACCTCAATATGGGGTAAAAGTTGCACCCCTGGGGGCAGGAGCTGCCCAAAAATGCCCCAATTGACTTATAATGGTGTAGGACGGCCCATGAAATGAAAAGGCATAGGGATTTGTATTGAACATAGCTCTGGATCACAGTGTCATAGAGACGAGGGGTGGGCTCATTTTACTCAGACAACCAATCAGTCTCTCTGGATCATTGTGAAGCTATCAAGCCACGCCCTAGCAACCATTAAGAGCACCTTAGCAACAAGTCCCATAGACTTCTATTGAAAAAGATCAAAGGGATATCTCCGGATAGAAGTGTCATAGAAACACAAGGGTGGTCTCGCTTGACTCGGGACAGCAAACAGCCAATCATGCATCACTTCAACACTTCCTAGCCCCTCCCTAGCAACCATTGTCGAGCACCTTAACAACCAAAATCCATAGAGGGATATCTTCCATTCTGAATGTCACAGAGGCATGGGAGTTGGTTTATATCATTCATACTGACAAGCAGCCTTTGGAGATTCATGATTGGCAGCTGCCAAGCCACTCCCTAGCAACTACACAGAGTACCCTAGCAACCGCTTAGCAGTAACTATATCTCTGCACCAGAAAATCAGAGAGACTTCTGGGTTGATTTATTTCAATCAGGATGGCAAGGACACTTGATAAGTATCACTATGTTAACTGCCTAGCAACCAGATGGGGTTACCCTAGCAACCGAGTAACAAATCACATATCTCTGCATCAGAAAAACGTAGAGACTTCCGGGTTGACTTATTTCAATCAGGATGGCAAGGACACTTCATTAGTATCACTATGGTAACTGCCTAGCAACCAGATGGGCTTACCCTAGCAACCGAGTAACAAATCACATATCTCTGCATCACAAAAACATAGAGACTTCCGGGTTGACTTATTTCAATCAGGATGGCAAGGACACTTGATAAGTATCACTATGTTAACTTCCTAGCAACCAGATGGGGTTACCCTAGCAACCGAGTAACAAATCACATATCTCTGCATCAGAAAAACGTAGAGACTTCCGGGTTGACTTATTTCAATCAGGATGGCAAGGACACTTCATTAGTATCACTATGGTAACTGCCTAGCAACCACATGAGCTTACCCTAGCAACCGAGTAACAAATCACATATCTCTGCATCAGAAAAACGTACAGACTTCCGGGTTGACTTATTTCAATCAGGATGGCAAGGACACTTGATTAGTATCACTATGATTACTGCCTAGCAACCAGATGGGGTTACCCTAGCAACCGAGTAACAAATCACATATCTCTGCACCACAAAATAGTACTGACTTCCGGGTTGATTTATTTCACTCAGGATGACAAGGACACTTCATTACTATCACTATGGTAACTGCCTAGCAACCACATGGGGCTACCCTAGCAACCGAGAAACAAATCACATATCTCGGCACCAGAAAAGAGTACACACTTCCAGGTTGATTTATTTCAACCAGGATGGCAAGGACACTTCATTACTATCAATATGGTTACTGACTAGCAACCACATGGGGTTACCCTAGCAACCGAGTAACAAATCACATATCTCTGCATCAGAAAAACGTAGAAACTTCTGGGTTGACTTATTTCAATCAGGATGGCAAGGACACTTGATTACTATCACTATGGTAACTGCCTAGCAACCAGATGGGGTTACCCTAGCAACCGAGTAACAAATCACATATCTCTGCACCACAAAATAGTACTGACTTCCGGGTTGATTTATTTCACTCAGGATCGCAAGGACACTTGATTACTATCACTATGGTAACTGCCTAGCAACCAGATGGGGTTACCCTAGCAACCGAGAAACAAATCACATATCTCGGCACCAGAAAAGAGTACAGACTTCCGGGTTGATTTATTTCACTCAGGATCGCAAGGACACTTGATTACTATCACTATGGTAACTGCCTAGCAACCAGATGGGGTTACCCTAGCAACCGAGAAACAAATCACATATCTCGGCACCAGAAAAGAGTACAGACTTCCGGGTTGATTTATTTCAACCAGGATGGCAAGGACACTTCATTAGTATCAATATGGTAACTGCCTAGCAACCAGATGGGGTTACCCTAGCAACCGAGTAACAAATCACATATCTCTGCACCAGAAAACACTACAGACTTCCGGATTGACTTATTTCACTCAGGATGGAAAGGAGCCATGTATTGTATTACCTTGGTAACTGCATAGCAACCACATGGGCTTACCCTAGCAACCGAGTAAAAAATCACATATTTCTGCACCAGAAAATCGTACAGACTTCTGGGCTGATTTATTTATGACCATAATTTTTTTCTTTTCCAGTTACAACATGCTGTTTGAACGAGTTTTGCCACGGCAAGCACCACTCACATTTTCTTCAGGAAATGTACCTATCTAGTTATTATTATTCTTCTTACTCTGAAATTTCTATATCTAACTCCTCCTAGAGCTTTTAAGCTACAGGCACCAAACTCGGCACAGACCTTCAGATTAATCCCGAATAGTGTGCTATATCTTTTCTAACTGATCGGACTTACGGTTTTCCTAAAAATGACGATCAAACTCGGAAAAAACTCCCATTGACTTAACATTGCGGAATGTTCAGAAATTCAAATTCCAACTGACATTTTCACACACACAGACAAAAAGGGCCTGTCAGCCCTGCATCTCTCCCTCTCTCTCTCCCACAGAGGATTTCTTTTATCAAGCAGCCAAAAAGTAATGACCTAAAATCTTCCTAGCCACACGCTAAAACATGATAAAAACGTGCTAGCATCTATCTGAGGGTCAATATCTATCTATCTATCTATCTATCTATCTATCTGAGGGTAAATATCTATCTCTCTCTATCTATCTATCTATCTATCTATGTATCTGAGGGTAAATATCTATCTATCTATATCTATCTCTCTATATATCTAAGGGTAAATATCTATCTATCTATATATCTAGCAACTAAGTTAAACTTTTTTAACACTACACTGTAGAACTGGCTCATTAGGGTCATTCATTTGGGAATCAGACTAAACTGGTCACACTGTAAGTTTCACATTGTAGATTCAAAAGAACCGGCTCATTAGAGTCATTAATTTGGGAATCAGACTACACTGGTCACACAGTATGTTTCACACTGTAGAGTCAAAAGAACCGGCTCATTAGAGTAATTTGTTTGGGAATCAGACTACCCTGGTCACACTGTATGTTTCACACTGTGGATTCAAAAGAACCGGCTCATTAGAGTCATTAATATTGTAATCAGATTACACTGGTCACACTGTATGTTTCACACTGTAGATTCAAAAGAACCGGCTCATTAGAGTCATTAATATTGTAATCAGACTACAATGGTCACACTGTATGTTTCACATTTTAGATTCAAAAGAACTGGCTCATTAGAGTCATTAATTTGGGAATCAGACTACACTGGTCACACTGTATGTTTCACACTGTAGATTCAAAAGAACCGGCTCATTAGAGTCATTCATTTGGGAATCAGACTACACTGGTCAACCTGTATGTTTCACACTTTAGATTCAAAAGAACCGGCTCATTAGAGACATTTATTTGGGAATCAGACTACACTGGTCACACTGTATGTTTCACACTGTGGATTCAAAAGAACCAGCTCATTAGAGTCATTAATGTTGTAATCAGATTACACTGGTCACACTGAATGTTTCACACTGTAGATTCAAAAGAACCGGCTCATTAGAGTCATTTGTTTGGGAATCAGTCTACACTGGTAACACATGCTAGCATCGCCTAGCGAAGTGCTAAAACAAGCTAAAAACGTGCTAGCATCATGCTAACACATGCTAGCATCACCTAGCGAAGTGCTAAAAAAATGCTAAAAATGTGCTAGCATCATGCTAACACATGCTAACATCGCCTAGCGAAGTGTTAAAACATGCTAAAAATGTGCTAGCATCATGCTAACACATGCTAGCATCACCAAGCGAAGTGCTAAAAGATGCTAAAAACGTGCTAGCATCATGCTGACACATGCTAGCATCACCTAGCGAAGTACTAAAAAATGCTAAAAACGTGCTAGCATCTATCTGTCTGTCTATCTATCTATCTAGCTGAGGGTCAATATCTATCTATCTATCTATCTATCTATCTATCTATTTGAGGGTCAATATCTATCTATCTATCTATCTGAGGGTAAATATCTATCTATATCTATCTATCTATCTGAGGGTAAATATCTATCTATCTATCTATCTCTCTATCTATCTAGCAACTAAGTTAAACTTTTAACTACTTTAAACTACAAACTACTTTAAACTTTAAACTAATTTAAACTTTAAACTCATTTAAACTATAAACTACTTTAAACTTCAAACTACTTTAAAATATAAACTACTTTAAAATTCAAACTAATTTAAACTATAGACTACTATAAACTTTGAACTAATTTAAACTTCAAACTACTTTAAAATTCAAACTAATTTAAACTTGAGACTAATTTAAACTTTAAACTACTTTAAAATTCAAACTAATTTAAACTTTAGACTAATTTAAACTTTAAACTAATTTAAACTATAAACTAATTTAAACTTCAAACTACTTTAAAATTCAAACTAATTTAAACTTTAGACTAATTTAAACTATAAACTAATTTAAACTTCAAACTACTTTAAACTTCAAACTTTCTGGTCCAAACTTTCACAAGCCAACTTAAAGTTTGTCTCGATGAACTTTTTCTAGTTAAGTTGGCTTGTGAGAGCCAACTTACTGAAATCCTATTTAAACGTATTATTATTATTCTTCTTAGCGGTGAAATTTCTATATCTATCTCCTCCTAGAGCTTTAACTCCACATACTCCAAACTCAGCTCAGACACTCAAACTGTTCTGACTCGAGTTGCTATATCTTTTCTAACTGATCGGACTTACGGTTTTCCTAAAAATGACGATCAAACTCGGAAAAAACTCCCATTGACTTAACATTGCGGAATGTTCAGAAATTTAAATCCCAACTGACATTTTCACACACACAGACAAAAAGGGCCTGTCAGCCCTGCATCTCTCCCTCTCTCTCTCCCTCAGAGGATTTCTTTTATCAAGCAGCCAAAAAGTAATGACCTAAAATCTTCATAGCCACACGCTAAAACATACTAAAAACGTGCTAGCATCATGCTAACACATGCTAGCATTGACTAGCGAAGTGCTAAAACAAGCTAAAAATGTGCTAGCAACATGCTAAAATCCTCTAGCGAAGTGCTAAAACATGCTAAAAACGTGCTAGCATCTTTCTGTCTGTCTATCTATCTATCTGAGGGTAAATATCTCTCTATCTATCTATCTATCTATCTGAGGATAAATATCTATCTATCTATATCTATCTCTATATATCTAAGGGTAAATATCTATCTATCTATCTATCTATCTATCTATCTGAGTGTCTATCTATCTGTCTGTCTGTCTGTCTGTCTATCTATCTATCTAGCAACTAAGTTAAACTTTTTTAACACTACACTGTAGAACTGGCTCATTAGAGTCATTCATTTGGGAATAAGACTACACTGGTCACACTGTAAGTTTCACATTGTAGATTCAAAAGAACCGGCTCATTAGAGTCATTCATTTGGGAATCAGACTACACTGGTCACACTGTATGTTTCACACTGTAGATTCAAAAGAACCGGCTCACTAGAGTCATTCATTTGGGAATCAGACTACACTGGTCACACTGTATGTTTCACATTGTAGATTCAAAAGAACCGGCTCATTAGAGTCATTCATTTGGGAATCAGACTACACTGGTCACACTGTATGTTTCACACTGTAGATTCAAAAGAACCGGCTCACTAGAGTCATTCATTTGGGAATCAGACTACACTGGTCACACTGCATGTTTCACATTGTAGATTCAAAAGAACCGGCTCATTAGAGTCATTTGTTTGGGAATCAGACTACACTGGTCACACTGTATGTTTCACACTGTAGATTCAAAAGAACCGGCTCATTAGAGTCATTCATTTGGGAATCAGACTACACTGGTCACACTGTATGTTTCACACTGTAGATTCAAAAGAACCGGCTCATTAGAATCATTTGTTTGGGAATCATGCTAACACATTTTAGATTCAAAAGAACTGGCTCATTAGAGTCATTAATTTGGGAATCAGACTACACTGGTCACACTGTATGTTTCACACTGTAGATTCAAAAGAACCGGCTCATTAGAGTCATTTGTTTGGGAATCATGCTAACACATGCTAGCATTGCCTAGCGAAGTGTTAAAACATGCTAAAAATGTGCTAGCATCATGCTAACACATGCTAGCATCGCCTAGCGGAGTGCTAAAACATGCTAAAAACATGCTAGCATCATGCTAACACATGGTAGCATCGCCAAGCGAAGTGCTAAAAGATGCTATAAACGTGCTAGCATCATGCTAACACATGCTAGCATCGCCTAGCGAAGTGCTTAAAACATGCTAAAAACGTGCTAGCATCATGCTAACACATGCTAGCATCACCTAGCGAAGTGCTAAAACATGCTAAAAACGTGCTAGCATCATGCTAACACATGCTAGCATCGCCTAGCGAAGTGCTAAAACATGCTAAAACGTGCTAGCATCGCCTAGCAAAGTGCTAAAAAATGCTAAAAACGTGTTAGCATAATGCTAACACATGCTAGCATCGCCTAGCGAAGTGCTAAAACATGCTAAAAACATGCTAGCATCATGCTAACACATTATCGCTGTGTCACACAAACTGCTCGCAAACATTTATTTGAGTTGTTTTGCCATTTGTTGAGTTGAATAGTGTAAAATCGCTTGAATGTTCAAACTGGAAATCATTAAAACACACAATTGACATACCTTCGTGAAGAGGCAAGCAAAATTCATCTGGTTTCTAAGTCTGGAGCTCCACCCACTAGTAGACAGAATTGCTCCATTAGAGGGAGCATCTTTGCTCACCCAATGTAAGTGAATGGGATTTTACTTGTAGACTGTATTTATCCAGTAGAGGGGGCATTTTTGCTCAGCCATTGTAAATCAATAGGATCCCTAGGTCTGTGGCGAGTTTGGTGCTTGTAGCATTAAATCTCTTGGAGGTAAGGCTGTTGAAATTTTTGTCTCAGAAATTAGTATTAATAATAATAATAATAATAATAATTTGACGTAACATAACAATATGTTGGCTTTCTCAAGCCAACATAGTTATGTCATCTTGAAGCAAGTTAGGTTTGAAAAACCATCAGTCAAAATTACAGTTGGTTTACTGACATGTGTCATTTACATAAACACGCCCCTTTCAGCCAATTTGTATTGTATTTATTTTTGCTAAGTAACAAATTGAAAGACGGGTACCAAATGTCAAGTCAATTGGATCTACGGTTCAAGAGAAGAAGAGTTTTGTTAGTTTTCCCAAAATTTCACTGTACAGGAAAATTCATCATGCAGAACCTTATGGGTCCTTGAGGCTTTTTTGTTCCCAATGAGAAATGAGGCATGTACACCAAGTTTCAGAATAATTTGACAAATGGTGTGGAAATGCATTCATTTTGAAAATGGGACATTTGGGCGTGGCCTGTAGCGAATCCCTAAGAGCGAATGTGGGCAATTCTTTGCACAGTACTTCAGAGGGATGTTATCTTGAAGCATGTTACGTTTGAAAAACCATCAGTCAAAATTACATTTGATTTATTGACACATATATTGAGGCACTGTGTACATTTACATAAACACGCCCCTTTCAGCCATTTTGTATTGTATTCATTTTTGCCAAGTAACCTACCAGAGGAATCTAATAATAATACTGTCAATAACAATAGATTTCCTCCTACCGGAGGAATCTAATAATAATAATAATAATAATAATACTGTTAATAACAAAAGATTTCCTCCTACCGGAGGAGTCTAATAATAATAATACCGTCAATTACAATAGATTTCCTCCTACTGGAGGAATCTAATAATAATAATAATACCGTCAATTACAATAGATTTCTTCCAACCGGAGGAATCTAATAATACTGTCAATAACAATAGATTTCCTCCTACCCGAGGAATCTAATAAAATAAAAATTATTTATAATTTAAAATAAAAATGTCTGTTTGGCTTGCAACAAAACACTGAGTTTAGGCTTAAATGAACCTTACTTCAGATTTATCCAAATCCATGATGAATAGCTACTACATATCCAATCACTTTGATTAAATAACATATTCAGTTGACATACAGTATTTGACATGTTTGGCTGCAATTATTTTATGACTTGTTGGCATTTAAGGCAAGTAATAGTGTAAGTGGTCCTCACCGAGCAGAACACTGAAGCCCATCTTACATAGGACTGCCGTAGACAAGAGCCACTCTGACACCAGCACTGAATGAGGACCACCTGACAAAGAAACACACACACACACACTTTGTTTAACATTTTAATGAAGTGAGAAGTTCACTTCATCCTTGAAATATTGGTTTGATCATTTTCATGTTGTTATTAAGGACAGACCATGTGGCATGACGATGAGTGGTAGTTTGGTCCCTGCCATCATTTCCTTTGGTTTTAATAGAATAGCATCAAAGTCCAAACCAGCTAAAACATCAGTTACAACACAAAAGACAGATGTGTTCACATGTTAGAGCTTACTCATTAGATTCCTCCGATTGTTTAAAAAGTTTTGACCATGTGTGTGTGTGTATATATATATAAATATATATTTATTAGGGTTGTCGATTTAACGTGTTAATTCAGTGCGATTCATTTTATTAAAAATAACATGTAAAAAAAATTTACGCAATTAATCACCCCAGATTGTAATAACTTCCTTATTACATGTTATTTTTAATAAAATGAATAATTCCTGAGAAATTAAAGCTTGTTGTACCACCAGTTTACTCCAGAGGGCAGTAACTGAAATTTCAGCTGTGTGGCAACACGCAGTTGACACAGTGAAGAAAACAACCAGACAGCACAAAACAGACATTCGTTACGTTCTTGCGTTCAAAACATTTGATGGAGCGCAAATTTGAACTAAGGGATCTCAAGATGTGTTCTAAGTATTAAACTATATTTAACTTGACACAGTGACCTAAACATTTTATGTTTATGACGCAACGCACCCGAGACGCTACACAAGCATGTCTGACGCTTGTTGAAATCGACGGGTCCTTAAACAATCCCTCGTAATAAATCTCGAACTGATTGACAAATTCACTTGTGAAATGGATTGCTGTGAACTGTAATTTTTTACAATTTTACAACTGTAATATTTAAAGATAACTATGTATAATTATTTCATCATTATATATTGAATTATTGTTATAGGAGGGGCTTTCTCAGCAAATATTTGTATATATCGATTGACAGCCTTAATAATATATATATATATATATATATATATATATATATATATATATATATATATATATATACACACACACACAGTATATTGTAATATGTTGATTTACAACTCAACACCTGGCATCCCAAGATATAAAAAATGTATCTGCAATAATGCATGCATGCTGCTGTACACATTGAATATTGTTGCGTCACTCAGATCTTACAATATTGACTGTTGTCCTGCTCAGGCGGTGGGCTGAAGTTGACAATCTGCCAGCTAATATCTGTGTGAGGTTGAGTTTCCTCCAGTGTGACCCATGACACCTCACTTTCACAGCCCTTCACTGGCAAAAAGCCCACCCTCTGCAGAAGACAAAGTCATCAAACTAAACACACTGTATTAGAAGAACTGACAACAGGATGCTGGAATTAACAGTTTTAAAGTGAAGAAAGTGTTGATGTCAATCCAAAAGATTATGTATTTATCTGCATGTATGTATCAACAGGGATACAAACTCATGAGGGGTGAAAAAGGTGACAATATCTAGTCCACAAGCATGTTTCCAATGGATGCGCATACACACACACACACACACACACACACACACACACACACACACACACACACACACACATATATATATATGGAGAATTAGCTGGTTTGGTTTCAAATTAAAAGACCTTGTTTTGCTCAATTACAATTATGAAATGTTTGTACAAGTACATTTCTTGGAGTGTTTTCAAAGCACATGTATTTTAGCTTCTGACTCAGAACACTTATAATTTATTGGCACAATTAGAAAATAATAAACAATTTATTTTCATTGCTGCTCTTATACGTTATATATAAACTGCATTAATTCCTGTGCATTTTATAACAAAACAAACCAATTTACAGTTATTGTAAAGAAAATATAAGCACACTTTTCAAGCAGAACACTTAAACAGAAACTTGTTATGATTTAAACTACAAAACAACAGATATATGGTCAAAAATTAAGACAAACAAATTTTTGGACACTAGATAATGGCTTCATTAAAGATTACAAGTTCAAGTATTTTAGTTTTTAGTTTGCAATCCTTTCATTCACAGAACTTCTTCACAACGTCTGGGCATAGAATCAACATGTTTCTGTAAAAGCTGTGATGAAATTTTCCTCCAGGTTTCAGCCACCAAAAGCTTTCAGTTAATCCACACTTGAACGTCGACGAACTGACATTTTCTTGACAATGAAAAGATGAGGATGGAGCATAAACTAAAAATTACACTGTATGTCTACGGACGAGGGCTAAAATGCCTTAGCACACCTACATTTCAGATCTGTATATTCTTTTTTCTAATACTTGTTGCCAACTAGTAGGGAAAAAAAATAATTTTCAAAGTGTACAGAGTGAACAGAACCAGAATTCCATGATTGTAAAGTTGGGACAAAAAAATTAAAAAAATGTAAAAAAAAAAAAAAAAAGTGGATTAGGGGTTAAGTTTACGATAGTCTGCTCCAAGCCTGCTGTTGTTGTTATTTAACTCCTAACACTTTAACCTAGATGCTACAGAGAGGTGTCAGGTCACCTAATTAACATACACCAAGTAGAGGTTGTAGTAAAATTTCAACATTGCATAACAGTAACCCGTAAGCCACAGGTTGAATGTGTTGCAAGCATTTTTACTGCCACGGTAAAATGCTCCTCAAGAGGTCAGATGACCCAGCACTGCAAGATGTGGTCACCCCTTTCCTCCATCTCTCCATAGAGGAAAGAGATAACCTCAAAGGCTACAATGTTAGTCTGTGATGAAGCACTGCAGGAACAAGTTGATTATGTCAACAACCCGGTCGGGAAGCCAGAGCGCACAATCCTGGACCTCGTGGGCCAAATTTTCCTTCATCATTGCAGAATCCAACTGCAAACCACAGAACCCAACTGCAAACCGCAGAACACCAGGCCCAGCCCACCCTGCTGCAGAACAGCTACCTAACAGTGCAGAGGGAAAATCTCTGCCAAGAAGTTAGGAGCACCCAAGCTGAGAGAGTCCAGGCACAGGAAGATAATGCCTGGATGCAGGAGATAAATGAAATCCTGTGCAGGCAGCTCAAAGCTGCCCAGCTAAGAGCAGAGTCAGATCAGGTATGTGCAGCTACTAACCTGGCCACCCAAGAAACGTACAACAGCAAATCTGACATTGAAGAGGGCCCCCTCTTTAGCATAACCAGTACAAATGTGCCCCTAGGAAACCCATGGACATATGTTAGGAGCCGAGCTGCCCCTGTGGTACAGTCTCTGACTTCGTCCTCCTAGACACCTTTCAAGCTCCTCCAGCGACCCACTGGTTGAATGCAGGTGCCCTACTTCTGGTTGCCCCCTCAGTTCGTTTTCAGTCATGCCATCTTGTGTTTCAACCAGACTGATTCTACATCATGAAGTGTGAGGGGTGGGGTGGGGAGGGGGGGTTACTTCAAAGCCCAGGGAGCTGTATGCAACACGGGGCCCACCCCAACGCGTCGACAGGACTCCATCCCCACCACAGAGGAAGAAGTTGTGGTCATACCGACATCAAGGCTCGCGCACTCGACAACTCAACTCCCTAACCGGAGTAGTCGAGAGTCAAACATCGATGATTATCTCAGAGAAATTGAGCACTGCCTTGTTGACTTACCTCATGCTTGATCAAGTGAAAAACTCTAGCTCATATTGAAGACCACGGTGAGGAGTGTCCATGTGTTCATGAAAACATTGCCAACTGGTACCTGAGACAGCTACTCAGCTCGGTGTAAAGCCCAATGTGAGGAGTATTTGCCATATACCGTCAAAGTCTCCACTACCATAGGCACTTTCGCATTCACGCAGAAGAGGCATGATCCTCTGTGTGAGTTTTACAGACACCTGAAAACCGCATACTTCCAAGAACATAACGCACAAGGTCTGGAGGATGAACGGGCTTTCAAGTCTCTCTTCCTTCACAACCTCCACAAGAGTGTGCAATATGATGTCACATTGCACTGCAGAATGGGCAACCCTACCATACAGGAAATCAGAAAGTACATGGGAGAGGCACGTGAGACCTGCTTGAGGGCACGAAGGCAACGGCAGAATCCTGGGGATCCAAGCCTCAGAAAACACTGTCCTAGCACTTAAAGGCAACAAGATGCCTCGCGTTAAGGTGAACATTAGAACAGGACCCCAGGAACGCCTACCACCTTGCTGGCAGGGAGGGCAACAGAACCAGGGGGGGTGGTGAACAGACACACCCCCAGTATCACACCAGGCCAAAAATGGCAAAACGCCGGCCTAAAGGATAGTTATGGTTTGAAAGGTGTGGCAGCGGAGGCGTGGTCAAGCGCCTGTCCGGGAGAGAAAAGCGGTAAGGGCACTTACACCTGAGCTAAATTATGTCTAACACCTGTGTCTAATTCCAGTATGCATGGGGAAAGTGTGAAGCAGGGCACTTGACGTTCCAGATAAGGCTTTTAATGGCCACAGCAATGTTTAAAATCAATTTTATAAAGTTTCTCAATTCTTGGTCTTCTACGCGCAAACACTAGACTGATGTGTGTCACTCTCTCTCCTGAGGCTCTGTGGCTGCTGCCTTTTTATGCCGCTCTCCCCATGCTTACTGAAATTAGACACAGGTGTTAGACATAATTTAGCTCAGGTGTAAGCGCCCTTACCGCTTTTCTCTCCCGGACGGTCGCCTGACCACACCCCCGCTGCCACAAACGGAAACCCAAACAAGAAGATGAGTGGAAAGACAAGGATTCATACCTCCCCATGGAGTGGGGTGGATGGTATAATCAGGAGATGCCTGACGGAGGCAGTAACGAAGCTTGATGTGCTCCGTTGTTCACCAGGGCTGCCGAACTCCTCAAAGGAAGACGGCGCCAACCCCTGTCAGCATGACTAGACTATGTACCCCTTCTGGTTAACGCCAAACTTAACTTTGTGGGTTGATATTTTGAATATATTGTAAAATGCTATTTGTGATAAAAGCTGAATTTTCAGCATCAATACTGCAGTCTTCAGTGTCACATGATCCTTCAGAAATTATTATAAGATGGTGATTTTCTAATATAGGCATATTTAAAGTGCATTTTACTCATTTACACCTGAACCCATATTTACAAGCTTTGTTGATGAAAATGAGGTAGCATAAACACTAGATAAAATATAATCTAAACATTTATATTACTTTTATATCATATTACATATCAAACAGCATACAATTTAAATACCTGCTTTAGCCAAAACAACCTTTACATGTAACTAAAACTTGCTTATTAGGACATATCAAATGTCAATACTCTGAATCCTGGCTGGCAAGTCTGTAAATATGTACGTTTATATAAAACAGCATGTCAACTAATTAAAAATAAATGACTTGCGCGTCCGAAATTGTATCCTCGGCTGGATCAAGTCCCTCTTCAAAATACAAACGTTAATCGGAGTCCCGCTCTTCTTCTGAGGAATACTCTTCATCAATATCCAGGAGTTTTCTCACTTGTGTATCGTGCTCTCTTTCAAAGGTGCAGAAAAATGAACGAACTTGTTGTTTTTAAGACAAAGTCGGGGGCGTAAACTATTTGCATTGATCGCCTCAGCACATTAGCGTATGAATGGCGTGCTCTGCTGATGGGTGGGATCACATTAGAGATAAATTAGCTGAGCCAGGAAAACTGTACATCGCTTTGTTTCATACAGATTACATTTCAAATTTAAACAAATATACTCCTGCATTGTTTTATTTAAAATAGACATTTTAAGCTTTCTTTAGACATATGTTTCATGTTTGTGTGATAAGTATTCGCAGAGTTTCAGTTCATTTTTGTGACGTGTTTCAGATATATGCTTGTAAACCCAGAGACTGTTTACAGCTCATGCTTTTTATTTTCTTTATTTTACAAAAGTAAAATTGTTGTTATTGAGAGTGTACACAAATAAAAGAAGACCCTTTATAGTCTCTAATGATGTCTTACACTTATCTGTATGCCCCAAAATGATGGAGAATTTTATTTTGTTTCTGCTGTAATGACGAAAAAATCCAGCAGGACGTGCCGGCGCGTCCATCGACCCCAGAGGGTTAAAGCTGACCGGCAAGTGGCGTCTCACCAATGACTATCGCTCTCTGAATAAGCCACTTTCATGCTGTCCCATGATCCATTTAAACAAAGAACTGGCCAAGGACAAAGGGGCCAGCTTCTTCTCTACTCTGGATGTGGCCATCGTCTTCTGGACATTGAGAGTCGACCCAGCTGACCAGTACAAGCTGGCTTTCTCTTTTGGTCAGAGAGAGCCAATACACGTGGAACCATTGTCCATTTGGCTATTCAAACTCCCCAGCCAAGTTCAATATCTTCCTCCATCAGGCCATGAGTGATGGCGCTGCCCAAGTTAACCTCATCTACGTGGGCGACATCCTCATGAGGAACCAGAAATTTGAGGAACACTTGACTGAGTCTGACATGTACTTGATCAACACTCCACCGCTGGAGCCAAGCTTGCACTAGCCAAGCGCCAGTGGTGCCGCACCAAGGTTGAGTATGTGAATCTAACAGTGAGTGCAGATGGCATTGAGCCCCAAGCTGGGAAAGCTTGAGCCATCTGCAACATCAAAGCTCCAACAGGTTTGTCAGAACTCAGAAGCTTCCTAAGTGTCTGCAACTACTCCCAACAGTTCATCGAGGACTATGTGGAGATAGCCAGACCCCTCACAGAACTACTCTGTAAAGACAAAACATTAGAGTGGGGGGAGCCCCATGATTATTCTTTTGCTAGATGAAAGACAAGCTCAGCTTTGCATTCTATCTGCCCTACCCAGACAAGGACAAAGAGTTAAACCTTGAGGCAAGCTTCTCGTCCCACTGCCTCAGTGCTGCCCTGACACAGAAACAAGACAAAAGACAAACATGTTGTAACCTACTTGAGCCGAATTCTTAGTGGTGTTGAGGTGAAGTTCTCTGACTGCGAGGAGGTGCTCCTGGCCACCATATGAGCTGTGGAACACTTCCTGAACAGCCAACGGCTGAGGGAGGGGTGGGTATCCAACAGCCACGTTGCCACTTGGATGATGGTAGAACCATAAAGTTGCCTTGGGCCAGGGCCTGGCTGTATGCCAACACTGTGACTGTGAAGTGCAATCAAACCAAAAATCCTTGTTATCACCTCACTACTCCCGTCAAATCATAATTACTATGATGAGAATATCTGCACAGACCTCCCAAGGGTCTACTTGGATAGCGGTTCATTCCACCATGAAAGTCATACTTGGGCAGTAGCCGATATTGTTTGATTCAACAGCAACATCAATGAACCAATCAACTACCGACTGGGCAACAAGACAACCCAGTAAGTGGAGATTGCAGCAGTGCTCTTTTTATGCTCCAGCAAGCTGCCAAGTTGACTGTTGAGTAACTGATCTGTTCTAACTCATCATAGTTTTATCTCTCGCTTTCCGACATGGAAAGAGAACAGCATGATAAATGTGAGAAACAAGGAAGTTAAGCACTCGGAAATCGTCCTGTCTTGTGACAGACTTGAGAATAACAGTGTACTGGAAAAATGTCAATGGTAATTCCCAAACCTCCAATCCTGACAAAGAGTGTAATAACAAAGCTGAACAACTAGCCAAGCTAGGTACAGAACAGGGCACAGCCTGGGAGTTCCAAGACAAGTGGCTTCCAATTACTTAAAAATGTGCAGTAAATGCAATCACCCATCGACAGGCAAAAGAAAGGCAAGAAGATCCCCACAGACTCTGCACCTGGGACAGAGACCCAGGGGTAGCAAATCCTACAACACAAGGGGCCTCTCAAACCCCACTGTGTGAGTCAGAGAAGCTACATGCTCTCTACCAGCCGCATCTTAAAATGGACAAAGGTTTGTTGGTCTATACTCAAACTGACCAGGGACCAGCTCACTGGGTTGTCCCAACTGAACATAGGGGAGTGTTGCAAAGCCACCCTCAAGATCCTCCAGCAAGTTGTTTATTGGCCAACGATGGCCCGCGACACCCGTTCCAATGTCAAAGGATGCCTGGTCTGTAGCCAATTTTAGCTGTCCAGACCGTTGGATTGGGCCCCACTACAGAACCGAGGAATCATGTTCCTGTGGTCCCACCTCCAGGTGGATTGGTCCAATCCCCAAGTCCTCACAAGGTAACAAGTACCTCCTCATTGTTACCTGCGATTTCAACAAGTGGCTAGAATACCTCTCTGCTCGTAACAGCACAGCCACAACAATCGCAGTCCTGCTGCTTAACCATGTGTTCAGCCGCATGGGGCTACTCCTCTGCCTACGAGTCGCCCTATCCAGTGATGTGGTCAATCTGGCTCGCCGACCGGCATCGTCCTACAAGGGACTCCTGGCCTCTTGATCACCCATTGCAACCTGTACATCCAGAGACTCTATGTACATTTAGATCCCTGTAATGTATACCGCAAACACATCTGCCTACACCCACAATTGGAAGGTTAAGTCAAATGTGCCAAGCTGACAACTGTTCAAACCCTTGAAAAATTGCAGACATTCCTAGTGATTGAGGAGAAACTCAGTGGCCAGACATGCCTAATATGATTTCTCAGTGTCCTGCTTGCCACGGCATCAGCAATCGGGTCACTGTTCTCTTTTGGCCTTTCAGCTGCCAACTCTGTCATCATCACTCTGACTCCACTAGCAAGAACAATTCCAGGGCCTAGGTGTATCCCTTCATACACAGTCACTGAAAATGTGCACTCTGCTCTTTTCAATAACACTTTAAATGCTTTAGGTTAGGGATAACGTAGAGCGAGGGGTCCTCATCGTGGTAGGTGAGTGTTGGTAGAGTTGAGGTGAATGTATCTGTGGTGTATCTGTGAAGGTTGCACAACAGAGGTAGTAGCAAATCTAAGGATTTGGGTGGCACCACCGCATCCCACCGCATGCTTATTGCAATGGGCTCCCTCACCAATCAAATAAACCACAGGTGGGCTCTTTTTGGGGAAGGTGGGGGCTGACTATGAAAACCCTATCCATCCAAATACCCAGTCAATTGCATCACTTCTTGCTCAGGGGGCTAAGGACTGCCCCCATGTCTCACGAAGCCACTAAACATCCTCTTACCAGTTATTTTGGAGGAACAGCCTTTGATTGGCCGACCACGGGGGCATCTCCGGGAGGAGGCGGGATGACCATGAACACACTATTTGTCCACGTACCCACTATATTACAGGACTTTATCCCTGGGGGACCACGGACCCCTGGAGTGTGTCCGGTAGGGGACGGGCTGACCACAAAACAACAATTTGTCCATTTACTCACTAAATTCAACAACGTCCTTATTGTTGGTCCGAGGACCCTCAGTGTGTCCAGGAGGTGGTGGGGCTCTCAAAGGACAAATTATCTCCACTTTGACCACCTTAAAGTATTTATGACTTGTAAGAGAGTGCAATAGCACAGGGGGATGTGCTGAGAGCCGAACAGCTGTTTTAGATTAGATTCAACTTCATTGTCATTCAGTGCACAGTACATGAACAAAGCCAATAAAATGCAGTTAGCATCCAGTCAGAAGTGCAAATAGTAATATATTTAAAAAAATGGATACAGGTAAAATACAGTTGCAAATGAAGTAGACTCTAAATGTAACATATCTATGCAATTTATAACTCATAAATTTGTATAATATGCTTAACAAAATGGCTGTCCATGAACCATGTATTTGCGTTCATTAAAATAAGTTGGACCAACTATTTGGTGGCCTTGAAATAGATTGCACGTGGGCACTTCCTGTGTGACCTAGTGAAAATAACCTTTAATTTGATGCTAAGGCCTGGAGGTTTTGAATACTTCATCGTTGGGCCCTCATTAAAAATCAGTTTCTCTCACCGATTGGGAAATACTGAAATCAAGAAAAATATTTCTGAAGTTTAGTCATTCGGTGGTCATTTAAGGTGCGCAACTCAGCTAATTAAGCACTTAAGATAAGCTATAGATTTCAAATGGGAGTCATTTGGAGCTTTCTGAGGGTGAAACACCTATGGAATTGACATGTTGAGTGCCCCTCGACACCATATTAAGAGGACTAAGGCCTAGGACGTGGAAAATAATTTTTCATTATTTTCAATAGATCTCCATACTTGTAATAGGAATCAATGAGACAGCCTGCCCTATAGGCCCATGTGCAGCAGTACATTCATCAGAGACTTTAATACTTAACTAGCACCTATGACCTCCAAATTCTAGAACCTTATTTGAGGGCCCCTGACGGTCGAGGATCTTGAATTTCAAGAACCTGTGACATTTTGACCTCTCCTTTCTATACGTCCCACTTGCTCATTAAACCAATGCATTTTGAACGGGTCTGTGGACAACATCCCTAATTGGGCCAGTTAAGAGTAAATAAGGTCAAAGGGTCACCGAACGCTGGACATGGCCTAAGAGCACCCTAACGAGATGCATATGTCAATTTTGGGGCGTTTGGACCTTTTTGAGCCAACCGACCTACCACTAAACAAAAATGAATGGAATAAATTGCATGTGGGTCCTTTCTAGTAAGGTCCCTCGGCACAAATTTCACATGGTGGTAGCCCGAGGGCCCTCTAAAGACAAAGCGAGCACAAGGAAAATACTTTTTGTTTTTGTGGGGTTTTGTGGACAGCCTTAAATTTGGTGCTAAGATATGGGGGCTTTGAATGCTTCATTGTAGGGCATTTAGAAACAACATATTAAAATGGCATGTCCCTCAGTTAGGGAAGTACTTTGAAAAAATCAAGAAAAAGAAACTCAACAAAAAACGTCCTCTCACATTCAACTGCTTTTATTTTCAGCAAACTTAACATGTGTAAATATTTGTATGAACATAAAAGGATTCAACAACTAAAACATAAACTGAACAAGTGTGGCAGTGGGGGCATGGTCAAGCATCTGTCCAGAGAGAGAGAAAGAGGTAAGGGCACTTACACCTGTGCTAGATTATGTTTAACACCTCTTTCTAATTCTAGTGAGCATGTGGAGAGCAGCATATAAGCAGCCACACCACTAGCAGAGGAGAGAGAGAGAGTCTGGCACAAGAAAGGCCAAGGTACTCCTGAAGATGTTACGTTGTGCTTGTGAAGCTAATTTGTATAAGTGACTATGTGCCTGTGAATCTGATGAGTTTTTGAAGTTGTAAAGCATTGAAGTGGCTGATTAAAAGTCTTACCTGAGCCTTGAAACCCTGCTTCCCTGTGGTCTCCTTCCCTTCTGCTGTGAAGTTGTGTTACACTGGAAACCCGGGAGGGTGGAGGGATGTCCATCGTAGAGTCCTCAACCCTGCCGTCCACCCAGGGGAGCGCCACGGCCATCCGGCAGGTGACGGAGTACGCCGACCGCCTGGATACGGTAGAGCCGCTGCCAGGGGCGGAGGAGTGTCTCCACGTGCTGGCAGAAATGCTGAGGGGTTTTCTGTCCACTGGGGGTTGGAGATTTGACTCCGGTCCACCCAGGGAGGAGCGGATATTGTCCTCCTGAGAGGGTTTGATCGAGGACCAAGTGATGGCATATCAGAGAACCGGTGAGTGAGTTTCTCTGTTCTCTCTCTCTCGCTCCGTATTGGCTCATGCCTGTTTTTTTTGTTGTTGTTTTTACCCTCCTGTCTCCTCTCAAGTCGAAGAAGGCAGGATTGAGATCCAGGCTCTTCATTGGCCATGGCAGAACACTGACATTCCTGCCTTGCAGGAAATCATGCACAGAACGAGCAGCATGGCTGGTGTCATTGTCATACTGGAGGGTCATGTCAGGATGAGCCGTGAGGAGGATGTCTTCCCTGTAATGCACAGCATTGAGATTGCCTGCAATGACAACAAGCTCAGTCCAATGATCCTGTGACACACCGCCCCAGACCATGACGGACCCTCCAACTCCTAATCGATCCCACTCCAGAGTAGTCTGAGCGAGTCCAATCATCACCCCTGGTGAGACAAAACTAAGAATCCTCAGTGAAGAGCACTTTTTGCCAGTCCTATCTGGTCCAGCGAAGGTGGGTTTGTGCCCATAGGCAACATTGTTGCTGGTGATGTCTGGTAAGGACCTGCCTTACAACAGGCCTACAAGCCCTCAGTCCAGCCTCTCTCAGACTACTGCGGACAGTCTGAGCAATGATGGAGGGATTGTGCATTCCTGGTGTAACTCAGGCAGTTGTTGCTGTCATCCTGTACCTGTCCTGCAGGTGTGATATTCGGATGTACCGATCCTGTGCAGGTGTTGTTACACGTGGCCTGCCACCGCAAGAATGATCAGCTGTCCTTCCTGTCTCCCTGTGGCGTATTCTTAGGCATCTCACAGCATGGACATTGTAATTTATTGCCCTGGTCACATCTGCAGTCCTCATGCCTCCATGCAGCATGCCTAAGATCCATTCACGCAGATGAGCAGGGTATTTCTGAGTCAGTTGAAAGGTCTCTTTAGTGTCCTGTTTTTATAACTGTGACCTTTATTGCCTACCGTCTGTAAGCTGTTGGTGTTGTGGGAATATACATTTAAGAATTAGTTTAAGAAGTTTTTTATTATATGTGTATCAGACTTGGTAGTTTTAGAGAAGCAACAGCATCAGCTGTATAACAATGTTAAACAGAGTTGCTAAATGGAGGTCTCTGCCAGATCCTGTTCACCTTTTTGTGAGTCAAACAAGAATGGCTTACTGAAGTTAACACCTTTGGTATGTTTTGGGTCTTGGTGCCTCATTGTCTGAGTCAAATGCAAATAACATGGCTTAGGTGTGGACCTGCTTTTATCTCTATGATAATTAAGTAGTCTGAATGATATAGTTAAGCTGACTGGATTAAGGGCTGGTGAATCTCCAGGGTTTGGGAAGGGTTCCTACAACTGCTTACTTCCTTAGCATACTTTGTTAACGGACATCAACTGAGTTCTTTGTTTTCACTTGAAGGACTGCCTACCAAAATGTCTATAAAACTACAATGTAAGTCTCACTTAGTTAGACTTGATGACTGCAGCGCCATGCAGCACATTCTCAATAAAGAATTCTGCTGAAGATGTATTCCGAGTCTCCTGGTCTTCATTTCTGAGTTTCCAACAGTGTCTTAACGACTGTTCCACAGGTGCATGTTCATTAATTGTTTATGGTTTATTGAACAAGCATGGAAAGCATTGTTTAACCTCTTCCCAATCCTGTAAAATTAGCCTAAAACGCCTAATCAAGGCATACCCAAAGTAAATTTAAAGCTGTTCTTGAACCGTTTGGAGTACATGCATGGTTTTGGTCACATTTGAAAGGGGACACTCTGAAGTTTTTTCTCCAGTAGTCAGAATTACTGTAAGTGCTACTGATTTTGAGTAATAGAAGTTTGAACACAATGAAATAGAATTTTTTTTTTCCGCCTGAAATTTTTTTTGCATACAGATGCCTGCAGATGACTATAACTTGTAGCTATTAGCTTGAGAACACAATGGGATCACAGCATGAATCCTTACCTAGTCCAGGTTCAAATGTTATAACAATATCATAAAAAATGAATATTTTACACATGTTTTTCTAAGGGTACACCCAGGCGTTTTACAAAAGTGCCTTTTGGATACTCCAAAAGGACACTTTGGAAACCTAGGACAAAAAGGCTGCAACTTTTGAACGCTTCAACGTACAGTCATAATTTTGGGCTCTAATGAAAGATGACACTTAGAGCTATCATATTCCATATCCAGATCCACTATTAGTTTTGCTGACACAGAGTAACTGATGCATAAACACATTAGAGTGCCTTTTCCCTTCTTGAAACTAAATGTTGTGCATATAAAAGAGTCAAAACTAGTGCTATGGTGGACAATTTGTTTATATAAAAAATACACAACAAACTATTTACATTAATTTTTACATAAAGTATTTATTTTACAAACCATTATAAAATTGTACATGTTTCTAGCAACATGCCAGTCATTGTAGCAGTCACATTTGTGTACAAAGCACATAGGCACAACACAGGAGAGTACTTCACTGGTGTCTTTGCATGACACTGCCTGCACTTCAGACGACCAGCGGTGCAAGATTTGGTGATGTGCAACGGCCTGTGATGTGCTCTTCGTGGAGCAGGAGATACGGGTCTGGCTGTGGATTGAGACCCCAACTCTGCCATGCTCCTCAGCAAGGGTCTCTCTGAAAGCCCTCCTCTCTTGATGAGGTGCTGTCCTGCTGCTCCACTTTATGTGGCCGCTTGCTGAGTGGGGGATAATAAATAAATGTAATTTACAAAGCTAGACACAACTTTTCCATCTTTTCTGTATTCTATATATATATATATATATATATATATATATATATATATATATATATATATATATATATATATATATTAGTTTTTCTTTTCGAGTGTGTAAAAATGTATTATTGTATGTATATTTACTGTAAATACTGTATACTTTGCCAATGTACTATGGAACAAAGAGATGGGCCTACACCTCCCCCATGAATTCAGCATTGTAACAAATAGATGGCCCTACACCTCCCCCACCTCCCCACATTGTAACAAATAGACTCTCAAACACAACATATATTCTTATTTTCAACTTATATTTATTGATTTATTTACTATATATATATATATATATATATTTACAGTAAATATACAAAACATCTATATAGCATGTCAATAGATCTGAAACAAACAATGAACTAAAAACACGCACAAACGGTTCAAACACTCACTGAGGAAACACACGACAAAGGGTAATTACAAAATGTGTATTCATTATTCAAACTAAAGCTTATTTATGCGGAATATACAGTAATATATGTTATAAACACAAGAAAACACTTACTTGTCCAGAGCCATGTCTCATCTCTCCATCTGCCTCTGAATCATCTGTATTGTTTTCAGAAATTTCATCTCCAAACTCAGAATTTTGACAATGAATGCCTTCTTATATCACATCCTGGGGTGAAAATCCTGTTTTTCGCGTCCGTTTCACCATATTTAAATCGCCAAATGTGTAAACAGTTCCAAAGCAGCTCTGCATGCATTTACGCGCGGAGGCGCACAGCAGTGGGTAAACTCGAGGAAACTTTGCGCACACACACAACAGAGCCGTCCTCTAATCGTTCCACTAAAGCCGCATATCACTGTTTTCAGAATTTCATTGGCTATACGATGCGTCAGTCATTTCCACTCTTCAATGTAATTGGTTTGATCAGTAAACAAAGGAATGTGGGTATGCCCTTACACTCGACATAGATGGTGGTTGGGTATTGAAGGCTGTGGACAGGACATGGAAGCTCCTATTGGGTCAAATGAGGTGTCAATCGAAAGGTCAGAGTGCGTGCTTCCATTTTGATACCGGATATAGGAAATGTTTACATCTGAACTGAAGTTATTACCGGTAATATGTGAAAGATTAGGCACAGCTGCCAGGTGCTTTGAAATGATGCAACATGAGTCTGTGGATATTTATTGATGTAATACTGTGATTTGGACTAAACATTTTACTTGATTTGATCATTTGGACATTTGACAATGAAACAACACCGTTTTTGTCGGGAAGTTATGGCTCAGTGTACAACTATGAGGCATCATAGGTGAGTTGCCTAAATTTTGTTATTGGTTGTTTATATGTTGGTGGTCTGACAAAGATATAGATTGTACCTGCTGTTGTGATTGTATCTTAAAATGGTTTATATCAATAGAAAATCAAGAAATGTAGCTTTCCAAAGATATGTGGCATGTGTACCAATGTAACACACAGCTGTTTTGTTTATCGCATACTTTTATTTTGTACATTTAAGGGCCCGTCCGCGGGCCTAGATTTCCATGGCGTTAAACACTTTACAAAAAAGATCTGTACAATTGTCCTGAAAAAGGACTGTTTCTTTTATTGCTGAGTTTATTATAGAAAAAAAAATCACTTTTCATTAACAAGTCAGCCAATTAAGCACATAAAGCCATTCAGACTTCAAAATTTGCAGACTTACTAAGAGGCCATAGAAGCTAAAGATTTCAAATTAGAGTCCTCTGGAGTTTTCGGAGTGGTGTCCACCAAGCCGCTAGTGAAAATGAATGGTATAAACTGTACGTGGGATGCACTGTAACATTGCTCCGTGAGGCCCTACGGAAATGTCACATGCTGACATGTGCCCCTTATTGACATACTAAGAGGACTAAGGCCTAGGATGCAAAAGAATATTTTTCATTATTTTCAATAGATCTTTCTGCCATTCATAGACACCTATGACACAGACTGCCTGAGAGTCCTAAATGCTCCAGTACATTCATCAGATCATTTATAGTTATAAGGATGAGTTTTGGGTTTCCCAAAAAAAATTACATAACCCTTGAAAATGTTGATTTTGCATGAAAAATATCTGTCCACAGACTGCCTATTTGGCGGTCTTGAAATAGATTGCACGTGGGCACGTCCTGTTTGACCTGGTGAAAATAACCTTAACTTTGGTGCTAAGACCTGGGGGCATCAAATGCTTCATTGTAGGTCCCTTAGAAAAGCTGTGTCCCTCAGAGTTTGGGAAATACTTTAAGAAAAGGATCAAGAAAAATAACTGTCACTTTTCAAGTCAGCCAATTAAGCAATTAAACTCATTCAGACTTCAAACTTTGCACACTGTCTAAATGGCCCATGAGAAGCTATGGATAGATCATTTGGAGCTTTCTGAGGGGTGTTCACGAAACACCTATAGAAATGAATGGAATAAATTGAATGTGGGGTGCACCCAGGCAGTATGCCCAGAGGTTCCAGAGACCACAAATTTCACAGAGGGACCCCTCGTGGGCCTCTTGAAGACACACTGAGAGGGCTACCAATTTCGGTGAAGTTTTGGTCGAACATCAGATAACACTTTTAAAGGACTCTGGGCAGGCATAGTGGGGAATGCCCCATGAGGAAATGGATTAAATTTGTTTTTTTAAATATCATAATTTGTGTCAGGAAAGCCTAAAAACACACTTATAGGGGGCATATGGGACCCCAGGGTGCTTCCCAACACAAATTAGGTCGATGTATGACATCTAGGGCACACGGAAGGCAAAGGCATGCCAAAGTGGTATTTAGATGGCTAATGGGACAAATAGTGTTTTTTTTCTTTAGAAGGCTTTTACGGACCTTTGTGGAATTTATTAGAATTTTTTAACTTGACTTTGCTTCGGGAAAACAAGGTGGGCGTCCGCTAAGTGCCCTTTAAATGCATTTTTGACCATCGACCGGAAAGTCATAATTTGGCCTCCTAGTATCTTATCGAGGGCCCCTCGGAATGCCACCCTATCAAATTTGGGGTCTCTGGGACTTTTGGGTGTGATACAGGGGCACATCCCATTTTATTACTGGTTTGGTGGACAGTGCTCAAAAAGCTCAAAATGTCCCAAAATTGACATATGCGTCTCATCGGGGTGTCCTCAGACAGTGTTAAGAGTTCTGCAACCCTTTGACCTCTTTTGATACAAAATTTGACCTCTTTAAGGACATGGTCAAAAACCCAGTATGAAAATTACATTTGTTTAAATGGCAAATGGGATGTCCAGAAAAGAGGGGGGGAAAGGACGTAGGACCTTGAAATTAAAGATATTAGGCCATTAGGAGCCCCCAAATAACGTCCTAGATTTATTTAGTGTTAAAGCCTCTGATAAATGTACTGCTGCACAAGGGTCTACAGGGCAGGCTGTATAACTGATTCCTATGGCCGGCAGGGAGATCTATTGAAAATCATTAAAAATACTTTTATGCATCCCAGGCCTTAGTTGGACCTACGGACACAATGCCAGATCTACATCCAGTTGTGCAATGTATACCATTAGTTTCCATACTGTTTATGGAAACCACTCTGAAACCTCCAAGTGAAATCTATACCTTCAAGACAGTATGCAAAGTTTGAAGTGTGAATGAGTTGGTAAGTGCTAAACTGGCCAACTTATGAGTGAAAAGTGACAGTTATTTTTCCAGATTTAAAAAAAAATACTTGCCCAGCACTAACTGAAATAAAATTCCAATAGCATTCAAGAGCATTCAAAGCCCCTAGGTGTTTGCATCACATTTAAGGGTGTTTTTGCTCTGTCACAAAGGAAGTCCCAGCTGCAATGTATTTAAAGACCGACAAATACATGGTTCATGGACACTAATTTTTTTGTATGCAAATTGGAAATATTAATGAGATTTAAGTTACATAAATGTTTCTAATGAGTTTTATAAGTACCCTTAAAGTGGCTACATTCAAAAAGATCATTATATATGTAATATTAAACCTCATATAAGAAATAGAGGCAATTTTTGTCATTCACGAAGATCCCAGCTGCAATGTATGGCTCCAAATACATGGTCCGTGGAAACTCATTTATTACATTAAGACTTAAAAGTCATGTATATTTATTTGTATGCCCTGAGTGTTAAACAGGTGGTTTAATCAATAATATTTATTACAAATATTCATTAAATACATTTAAATGGAATGTCCAAAAACCTAGTATTTGGTGGCCATTGTGTACATTGCTACAATGTATGTATCACATACATTCTTTGTGGACAGTCCTGTTTTATGCATGTTATATATATAATTTGTCTTAAGATGTTTATATATATCTTCAGCTTTAGTGTTTCAATATTAAATAGAAGTATTATACTCCCAAACCTTACTTTGGCAAAAAGAAAAGATTAGAATAGAAGAACATGGAGCCCTGCAACAGATGTAATGGCCCCTACAAAGCCCCCCACTGAACATCGTGTCAGTTTGAGATTGCATGAAGAGACAGAAGCATTTGAGACAGTCTAAATAGATGGAACTGTGGTGAATTATCCAAGAAGCGTGGAACAACCTATCTGTTAACAACCAAGAAAAACTGTGTCCAGGTGTACCTAGGAGAATTGTTGCTGTTTTAAATGCAAAGATGACCACGCCAAATATTGATTTAGCTTTTTTATGTTTACTGGACTTTGTATGACATTAAGTAATAAATAAAGACATCCTAACTATGAAACATTTTTCACAAGTGCCAAAAACTTTTGCACAGTACTGTACATATTTTCATTTGTATGCCCTGAGTGCAAAACAGGTGATTCAATAATATTTATTGTAAATAATAAATGTCCATAAACCTAGTATTTGGCAGCCATTAAATACATTGCACGTGGGATCTTCCTGTGTTTTGGGATAAAGTGGCATATTATACTTGGTAAGTGGACAAATACTTGGTTTATGGACACCTCACTCCCTCATGGACACACCGCTTGGGATGAAGTGGCGCAATATACTTGGTAAGTGGACAAATACGGTTTATGGATGGTCCCACCCCCTCCAGGACACACACTAGGGGTCCGGGGCCCCACAGGGAAGAAGTGGCATAATATACTTGGTAAGTGGACAAATACGGTTTATGGACGGCCCCACCCCCTCCCGGACACACCACCGGCATCAGCCAATCAGAGCCTGACACTGGGAGGCTCTTCCCCCAAATAGCAGGTAAGGGGACAAATACACAATCTGTGGAACATAGGGGGGTGTTTCCTAACCCACCCGGGTGTCCACCTAGAATGTATGTGAATGGAAAAAGCGCCCATTGCTATACACCTGCCGTGGGATGTGGTGTTGCCACCCTGTGGGTGAACGCTGAACTGCTTTTCGGGTGGGGCCTTTTCCACGGCTCCGTGGGGCGCAGCTGCTCAGGGATGCCTCCCATCGCCTCTGGTGGACCCCCAGGCTGGCACGGAAACATGGATGGCATCGGCAAAAATTGCCTAGGGGATGTTGTGCAGCCTCCACAATCCTGTTACCGTGGAGCTATAAAGTAGAATACCCGTTACATTCAGGTCTTATCCACTTCCCACCGTAAGCATGTGTACCAAGAGAAAGGACATTCATTGTTTTTTCCAAGCAACCACTGCGGCCTAAGAGCCGAATCCCCTGAACAAAAGTGTCAAGGTATCCATTTTCAAGTTCTATAATGACTTTGTGTTATTACCAAAGAACAGCAAAGGATTCTATTATGGTTAATGCTGTGCCTACCTATAACATGGAATGTTTGTCTTTGTGTGTGATGAATGTAGTTTTAGACTTAGCTAGAAGTTCTATGCCCAGATGTGCCTCAGTCTCTGCCCAGACGATAAAGCCTCTGTGAATTATGTGAACTGTATGGACTTAGTAAACATTGTTCTGCCCTTCAGTTAATCTAAAGATGCTGGACAACAACCAACTCTTCAGAACAAAGGGGTAATGTTGGGCCATCATAAAGCCTGACTGCGGCCTGTAGGATCACTCAAAGAATGATAACATGAAAACAGTGCTAAAATCAAACAAAGGGAGTCCAAACAGCCTACAGATCCCATCAAGCCTTACTAACTTTATACCTAGGTGTGAAATTCTGAAGGCTCAAACTCTCAACTCCCATTGGATGAAACACACTATAAAACACGTCCCTGAATCATGATGTCATCAAGAGCACAAAACCCCAGATATTCTTCTTAAGCTTCACTTACAGCGACAGTATTCACTGCATCTACAGTGGATATAAAAAGTCTACACACCTTTGTTAAAATGCCAGGTTATTGTGATGTAAAAGAATGAGACAAAGATAAATCATGTCAGAACTTTTTCCACCTTTAATGTGACCTATAACGTGAACAATTCAATTGATAAACAAACTGAAATCTTTCAGGGGGAAAAATAAAAAATAGAAAACTCACAATAACCTGGTTGCATATGTGTGCACACGCTTAAACTAATACATTGTTGAAGCAACTTTTGATTTTATTACTGCACTCAGTCTTTTTGGGTAGGAATCTATTAGCATGGCACATCTTGACGTGGCAACATTTGCCCACTCTTCTTTGCAAAAGTGCTCCAAATCTGTCAGATTGCGAGGACATCTCCTGTGCACAGCCCTCTTCAGATCACCCCACAGATGTTCAATTGGATTCAGGTCCAAAACGTTAATCTTCTTCTGGTGAAACAATGCTTTTGTGGATTTGGATGTGTGCTTTGGGTTGTTGTTGTGCTGAAAGGTGAACTTCCTCTTCAGCTTCAGCTTTCTAACAGACGCCTGAAGGTTTTGTGCAAAAATTGCCTGGTATTTGGAACCGTTCATAATTCCCTCCACCCTGAATAAGGCCCCGGTTCCAGCTGAAGAAAAACAGCCCCAAAGCATGATGCTGCCACCACCATGCTTCACTGTGGGTATGGTGTTCTTTGGGTGATGTGCATTGTTGTATTTGTGCCAAACATACCTTTTGGATTTATGGCCAAAAAGTTCAACCTTGGTTCATCAGACCGTAACACATTTTCCCACATTCTTTTGGGAGACTTGATGTTTGTTTTTGCAAACTTCAGCCGGGCTTGGATGTTTTTCTTTGTAAGAAAAGGCTTCCGCTTGCCACCCTACCCCATAGCCCATTCATATGAAGAATACGGGAGATGTTGTCACATGTAGCACACAGCCAGTACTTGCCAGAAATTCCCGTAGTTCCTTTAATGTTGCTGTAGGCCTCTTGGAAGCCTCCTTGACCAGTTTTCTTCTCGTCTTTTCGTCAATTTTGGAGGGACGTCCAGTTCTTGGTAATGTCTCTGTTATGCCATATTTTCTCCACTTGATTCTCCACTCATCTGTCTTCACTGTGTTCCATGGTATATCTAATACTACAGAAATTCTTTTGTAACCTTCTCCTGACTGATATCTTTCAACAATGAGATCCCTCTGATACTTTGGAAGCTCTCTGCGGACCATGGCTTTTGCTCTGAGATGTAACTAAGAAAATGTCAGGAAAATCCTACAAGATCAGCTGAACTTTATTTGCGATTAATCAGAGTCACTTTAAATGATGGCAGGTGTGTAATGACTTCTATTGAACATGAGTTTGAATGTGATTGGTTAATTCTGAACACAGCCACATCCCCAGTTATAAGAGGGTGTGTACACTTATGCAACCAGGTTATTGTAAGTTTTTTTTTTAATTAAGATTTTTCCCCACAAAGATTTCAGTTTGTTTTTCAAGTGAATTGTTCACATTATAGGTCACATTAAAAGTGGAAAAATTTCTGACATGATTTATCTTGGTCTCATTCTTTTACATCACAAAAGCCTGGCATTTTAACAGGGGTGTGTAGACTTTTTATATCCACTGTATTTGCAGCCTTGCTGCTCCCAGGTGTAGTCTTGCTGACCAAGGAAGTAACGTACATACCTGAACTTTGGCCATACAATCTGCAAAGGAGACTGCCGAGCAATCAGCATCTCATCCTTTTGCCAGCAGAAGTGAAGAAGTTTTCTCTTCCTTCTTCAACCGAGTCAACTTTGCTGATATCTCCGCCAACCCGCCGATAATCCGCCGCTGTATCGCTCGCCGTCAAAGCAAGGAAATGGCACACTGAGTTTATCCATTAAAGAAGCAACGACCACGGCGGATGGATTACAAGCCATTCACCGCATCTCTGAGAAATAAAAGTAATGGTTGCTGTCCCTCCCATGATCGCTAAACTCAGTTCTCTCTAAACTGCACACACACCTGACCCCTCACAAACATACCCGCACACACATTTGGCAAACAGATAACTTGGCGATAGAGCCCAGCTTTGTCCCAGCATTGTACCAGCAGAGACACGCGATAAATGGGCAGACACCATTAACCAGTCTCTCTGCCCAAATTAGCGGCCACATTCTCTGGCTGGAAATCTTGCATTATGTACTCTCCACGAGAGCCACGCCCACCATTTTCTGCACTCCTTCTCTCCTTTCACACACACACCTTTTCACACACACACCTACCTATGAGAGAAGGCTCATGTATTATAGGCTTATCTGTAACCATATCTAATCATGTTACTGTTTAGTTTGCAGTTGGATGTCAGAAGTTTATGGACTGCATTGTATTGATTATTAATTTAGATTACTGCAACAATAAATTTTGTTATACTTTAAAGTGAAGCGTTTTGGTATTGTTCTGCATGCACCTGTGCAATGGCTGTCAGGGGATGTCAGTGCTCGGATTCAAGCCTTCATTGTTTACCTTCTGAATGTCGATGTTCTCTGGATGTCAAATTTCCTAAGAGAACAATCCTATATTAGGCTGCTATTCTGTCTGGTTATTAGTCCCTGATTTCAGGGTGCCCCGGCAATATTATATCCTTATGAATATTCTATTGATTTTAATAATTGATAGTTATCTTTGATGATTGTTGATTTGAAGGATTAATAAACTAATGTTGATTCTAATCAATGCTCTATTGATTTTAATCATTAATAATTATCTTTGATGATTGTTGATTTGAAGGATAATGAGCTAATGTTGATTCTAATGTTCTATTGATTTTAATAATTAATAATTATATTTGATAATTGTTGATTTAAAGGATTAATAAGCTCATTTTGATTCTAATCAATGTTCTATTGATTGGAAAATTAATAATTATTTTCGATAATTATTAAGTATTGCTAATAACCAAACCCACTCCTGAATGAAGCCCAAACATATGACTGATACAATATTTAGCCCTTGTATTTAGTATGTATAATATTTAGTGTTTGCTCCATGTGTTACACTGGTAAAACACATTTCATTTGTTTATAAATTTACAAAATAGTAAATTTTCCTATTTAGCCCTTGTAAAACATGTTATTATTTGATTATAAGGCCATTTCTGCTTACTTGTGTATGATAAATAACTTTGGTATTGTGGTAGGTCACCACTTAATGTCCAGTGTACAAATCTGTGTCCTGAAGCAAAACCAGTAGACAACTACAGTTGCAACCAGTAATTTCACTGATCTTTGACATTCTTTTTTAATATTTAAACTGTTTACAGGTGAATAATAGTAGAGTGCAGAGGGGTATGGTTATTGGGGAGTGCTGTAGAGTATGATGGAGTATAGTGGAGTGCAATGGAGTATGATAGAGTATGATTGTATTAAATATCAAGAGTATTAACAACTGTTGATTATGGTGATGTGCGAGCTTAGTACCATGTCTGGAGGGCAGTTTGGTGAAGAGCAGCTGACCACCATCAGATCTCTGTGAACACTCAACAAACTCCAGCTTCCTTCCTGTAATTCTACAGCAATACACGCAGAGACATTAGACACATAGAGAAGGGCCAGGCGTTATATGAGAGGATTAAGAGAGTGTAGTCTACATACTAGAGGTGAGACTAGTGACTCCACCACTTGAGGTGTCAACAACCAAAAGTTCCTGTGAAACACACACAAAGACCAATTTTAACTCAAACTAGCAATCATTACAAATATTTACAAAAGCAAAGTTTAGATCCAGATAAGAAAAAGACTTGTATAGCAAAACAACAGAAATACTTGTTTTAGATTATACCATTCTTTAACATCCTGCTGTTATTTAAAGTATGGTATTTAAGTCATTTAAAATACATTCACAGCTTCTGTTTAGTGTGCCAGTGTGTTAATGGGTCATGCTGTCATGGGTTTCACTGATTTCAGGGAGTGATACACAAAATTACCAAACATTTTTGACCACAAAAATTTATTTTGACTTAAAAAAATAATAATAATAAAAAAATTGGGTTAAAATGAGGAATTACAATATAAGTGAAGTGGGGACAATTTTCTATTTAGTGTTTAATTAAAATACTCACTTTATAAAAAAATCGCTTACTGACCTTTTCTTTGTAAAGTTATAGCCAATTTGACAACTTTGTTGCCATGCCGATGTAATGTCAACTTACAAACCCTAAAATGACTAAAATTACAATTTAAACTACTTTACAGCTCAAGTAGTTAACAGAAGAATTAATGTAAGTGCTTTAATAAAATTATAAGCTTTGCATTTCTGACTTTAAACTCTCCAAATATTGCCCCCCCCCCCCCCCCCATTTATTTTAAGTGCCTCACTGCATCCCATATTTTTGCTTTGTTTTAAGAAAAGGAGGGACGTGGTATAAAGTTTGAGGTAATCAACTTTATACCACAAATGCTGTCGATTGCGCTTAACTTGAACCCAGAATACTCCTTTAAGGCTGATGTGATCAGTTACCTGGACTGATCACATGGACTGAGAAATGTGTAATATGGGTTGTGAAGCTGTTTCTTGTTAACTTGAGTCCAGGGTACCTAATTCCTTGTACAAACACATCTCTTAGCCACTTTCACACATGAATCTGGTATATTACAGTAAAATTGTTGGATTGCCTACACTAATAAATGTACCAAATCTGCCATTCGCACATTAGCACCAAAATGCCATTAAACACGGAGATATAGTGGGTCATTTTATCAGTCAGCTCAGATGAAGCGAAGTGCTTTTAGACTGGATTAAACTACACCACACTGAACAGAATCTAAAAATATTAGGTATCACAAACTTGCTAACTATGTAAATGGCTATAGACAAAAATTTGGCACACACTAAATGACTGGCTGTCAATCCGATCCGATCACAAACTCACATGGAAACATGCCCCCATTTTAGGAGATGCATGACAGATGTAAAAAAAACATGGATGTATGGAAGTGCTGCTGTTGATGCTGCTTCTTCTTTTCTGTTCCAAGTTTCAAAAGAAATGGGCAGAGCACATTTGGGTGTGGTCTAGATAGAAGACAGAGACTGTGAGGTGAGCTGGAGGTGAATGGTGTTATATGTTTATCTTCACTTTGAGCACTTGTTTGC
Organism: Xyrauchen texanus; assembly: GCF_025860055.1. Taxonomy (NCBI): domain Eukaryota; kingdom Metazoa; phylum Chordata; class Actinopteri; order Cypriniformes; family Catostomidae; genus Xyrauchen; species Xyrauchen texanus. Next base: position 4,393,702 of record NC_068312.1, read on the forward strand.
CATCTCCATTCTTTCGTTGTCCAGTGTTGTGGTAGCTTGCAGTTGAGTTCTCACCATATGACTTCAGATTTGAGTTGTGGAGCAATTTCCTCTTTAATCAGCTCTAAAATATCAACAATTTTTTTATATCCTCAGATTAAATGAAATAATTTCACTATCTGACCAATTTATCTGACTCATCTTCAGTCAGCACATCCATGCACAAACCCTTAATCTTACGATTCAAAACCAAATCTTACGAATCCTTACTGAACTTATCATGTCATGTCACAACTTCTCATTCAGGGAATAGCCAGAGGTAAATTTACTGGTTATGTGTTCACAGATAATTGCAGTTAATTTTCTGATAAAAGGCTCTACGTGTGTAAGCGAATTCTAGGAAAGGATGTTGATATTGGTGTTGCCTCTAATAATGTCTATATTTAATATTACTGTAGAATCAAACATATAATATCAGCATCAGGACTGTATAGCGTGCAGCCTGATATGTGTCCCATTTAAAAGTCCACGTCTCAATGGGCCATCAAAGTTAACAACGCAAAAAGAAACCTATTATTTAGGTACAGTTAACAATGTCTTTTTCGTTTTAGTCTATGAGTGTATGTGCACGTATAAAAATATTACATGATCCAAAATATTTCCAGATGTGTCTGAATTACTGTTAATCTAGCATGATACGTTACCTTACTACTCCTCTGAGCGCTAGATATGAGAACTCGCTGACTGTCAGCCGACCAACAGCGATGAGGCAGCATTGAGCTGTAGATACCACAGAAGCCATCTGACACATGCACGCAAACATACACAATCAATTTTAACAGGCCACCGTTCTTCACCTTAAAAAAACAAATGTACTGCCTCTTTACAAATAATCAAAGAATAATAAAGCACACACATACCCTCTCTTGCTCTGTGCACCACATCAACCACGACACTCGTCTGCTTGGTGTACCAGTCATACTGCAACCAAAACCACAACAACACACAGACACAGCTATGTCTGAGTGATGGTACAAAAGGATAGATATCACAGTAATAAATATGCACACACAATACCTGTCAAAAGTTTGGACATACCTACTCATTCTTTATTAATACCATTTTACACATTTTAGAATAATAGTAAAGACATCAAATCTGGGATGGACGTTCTGGAATTATGCAGTGACCAAAATGAAAGACCAAATAAAAAGTTTCTACTTTTCTAGATTCCAGCTTTGGATTCTAAGGGCATACTCTGATGCATCTGCACAAGGTGTATCCTGTGCAAACAGTGCAAAAGGAGTTCCCATGTATGGTGGACAGTTGTTGGCTGCTCTTCTGCACCAATTCACACATACACCCAAATACAAACCATACAAAGGCGGCTGCACTGCTGATGTGGACCGAAGACGCTACACTCCAGATAAACAATCCGACAGAGGTCAGGACTGAGCCGAGGAGAGGAGACTGCGCTTGAGTCAGATGATAACTTCTCTGAGACACACAGAACACACAAACAGGTTATAAAGCTCATATTCTGGTCTGTTCAATGCAGGATTTGAGGTGGAGCATGTGACAGCTTACCACATTTACCACTTGCCAGATCCACATAAAACAAAGATGACCTGTACAAATGATACAGCTGTCAGCACACTGGATGATTTATGATAGCATTTATGAAACAGTCATTTAAAGGAATAGTTCAAGATAAAAATTCATCCCATAAGGTGGTCACACACCGGATGAGAAGCGCACGCCACATCGAGTCACAGCTAGGAGAGGACACTTCGATGCGATGCAGATGGCAGTCCAAAGTTGTGATATACACACAAACGTTATGAAGGATTCTGCATGTCTTCAAGAATGAAAGTGACATTGATGAGTTTTGCAGGTTAGTGTAAACTGGTATAACTGTGCAAACTAATGTTGACATTTACTATGCAATTTCTCTTTATGTAGCCTTGAATAGGTTTCATTCAATCAATCAAACCACAAAAAGACAGTTGTAACTGAAAATTGTGTAGGCTATATGAAAGATACTCACAACATATTATCCAGTAATGGATTAAGTCTATGTCCTTTGATGATGATTGAGTAAACTTTAATGGAAAACTATGCGAGTTGCACTCTGTGGTGCAGCAGAAATTTTAGCAGACTCCGGAGTCGTGGTTGGGAGAAGCCGACAGACACGAAAGATAATAAACGTGGCGGTAGAGTGCGTACATTCATAGAAACTATTGTTTCAAATTTTTGAACACACCATGTTGTGCACCAGACGAGTCCGGTGTGCGACCCCCTTTACTCACCCATGATCCATACCAGTAGGACTTACTTTCTGTCATGACTCACAAAAGCAGGTTTTTAAAAATAACATTTTTATCTGGGTGGCCGGCAAAAAGTTTCAAAGCAGGATAAACACTGCTTTTGTGTTTGTTGAAACAAATTTATTGACATTCCACTCGTGTTCGGTGCTTTATACATGCTATATATACTTCTCATTTGAAGCCTCTCTTTTGTGTAAGTGTGGTGTAACGTTTCATAGAATCACTCTGCTATATCCTACCATATCTCTGGAGCTTAAGTGCGTCAACCGAGCTTTCCTCGATATGTATGCTTCAGAGTTAGGATAGCTGAACTGCCTCTCATTTCCTCCAGAGACCAGAGCGGGACTGCTGTGTGCATTTTCAATTTCCCTTTTTGATTTGTAACTAGTAGTACCAAATACACATGCAATACAAATGATAATAAAAAATTCTAGAACAAATAGTTCTCCTAAATATGTATATCCACATTTGAGCTGTGAAATCTTTGTTTTCAAATTGTTAATACATTTCCAGGAGTGCTGGTTATTCATGTTAAAGACAATAAAGCTGCACTGGAACAATATGTATTGGGAAAATCTTGATTTTACTTTTATGTAAAAAAAAAAAAAAAAAAAAAAAAAAATTCTACTTTGGCAATAAAATCTCAATGCTCTACTGTCAAACAAACAAGTGATAGGAAGTACTGAAGCATTTTACTAATCAGAAATTAACATTTGAATCAGAATTAACATTCTGATTCAAAGTAATGTCCAGCATTATCCAATCACTGCTAAACATGTAAAAATAAAATTATACATTATACATTTTGAATCTACGTACTTATCACCATTGTCCCATGTCTGTCAAACATGTGGTCCAAACTGTTTGACAGACATCTGCAGCCTGAAACTGAACTTTAGGTCAGATTTAGAGTGAATGCACTTAGCGACATAGGAAATCTACAAGATACTCCCTAGTGTCCTTGCTACCTATTTAGTGAATGAACTAACATCCAGAGTGCTGTCTGACTGCACTTGTCTTAGAACAGTTCCAAATGCACCTTATTTTATTCCTAATGGCATATAAAGCCTTTGAAAGAAAAAAATTATAAATGTGAATAAGCACAGTAAATATGAAAAACTAGCACTATTGTCTAGCATAGTGTACATTGTGTTTAACAGCTCACAGTTTAGCAATAAATAGCTAAAATATATATATATATATATATATATATATATATATATATTTTATTTTTTTTTTTTTAAATGGCATATCGAATGGTACAAGAGACTCCACTGGGCACGTTTGCTGCGGTCCGATTCAGAGTGTGATTGTTCCCGGTGCCCCCCGCAGCGTTGGTCTGGTTTCACACTCACTTGATTCTATGGAACCCTGGTCCATTTGCATTCATTTTACGTCATCACAAACACGCATGGTGAACACAACGCGACTCATCATACTTGGATTTTTGGTGCCATTATGCACAGCAGAGTGAACGACAACTGCGTATATGTGCGCTTCATACCATAACTCATCAGATGTTCAGAGGAAGGCGGATTGCTGCTGCTTGCAAACTGCATTTTTTGAGGAGACAGCTAATTGCAAGGAATTTATCTGCATCTTTGTTTACTCTGCACGCTTACTCACGCTTGTGTCCAAGGTGAAGTTATCGCCACTGATATCTCCTATTATAACCTATATTTCTAACCTATAATAGGGGTGGCTGTGGCTCGGGTGGTAGAGCGGGTCGGCTGTTCGATTCCCGGCCCACATGCCATTGTGAATGCGCCCTTACACTTGGTTCGACTGCTTTTAGAATATAACACACATATTTGTTCATCATCTGAAACGCCCTGCGACTTATAGTCCAAAACGACTATAAGTCACATAATTTATACGTAACTGATGTCGGCTGGACACACATACCAAAACAGATGAAAACATCAGTCATAGAGATGGTAGAAGCATTTTGAAGTTGAAAATTCAGAATATTTTGTCTTTACGAAGTACTTTATGCCAGTGTCGCGTACGCAGCTACCTGTTGTTTAGCCGCAGGGGGATGCTCTCGGCGAGCAGGCGGGGCGCGCTTGTTTGGCGGCACCGTGGCAAGATGTGCCATCTGCTTCTTCACTTCCGAAAACTGCTGGGTGAAGTAGTCGACAGTGTCGCCGAAGAGGCCAAGCTGGGAGACGAGGGCGTTGAGAAAGCGTGCCTTGTCAACGTTGTGCATCTTGACCATGTTCAGCCAGAGGTGACGCTCCTGGACCACGAGGGTGGCCATTGCCCGCCCGAGTGCCTGCGCTGTTCCTGCAGCACATCGGGTCGGAACTACAAAGGTGCAGATCTTTGAGCACCTTGGCGTTGTGAACTTGCAGGAGAGCCATGGCATGCAGGGTGGAGGCAGCCTGTCCGGTGGCGCTGTAGACTTCCGAGGTCAGTGATGACGTGTTTCTACAGGCTCTGGAGGGGAGTATCGGGCGGTCCCGCCAGGTGGCGGCGTTCTCGGGAAACAAGTGGATCGCAACCGCTCTGTCCACCTGGTGGACATCAGTGTACAGTGCCACCCGCCATCCAGGGTAGTGAGAGCGGACGAGCGGAGGGGTCGATTCCGGGCAGTAAAAGGTGCCCTCCATGACCGCGTCAGCTTGACATGCACTTCAGGGAAGAACAGAACTGGGAGGTTCAGACTGGGCAAGCAGACCCGAAGGTGGCAGCCCAGACGAGTCATCAGCATCAGACGCCGCTGTGACGCTCTCCGATGCAGCGGCGATGTCGTCATCCAATTCCATGGGCTCAGAGGCGAGCCGCACTCATCCCGAGCTCGGACGGAAGCAAGCAAGCGTGCTGTGGGGCGGTTGGTTCGTGGGGATTTACCCGGTGAAACCAAGCCTGTCGTCATCCCCAAATCGTCTTCATCGCCAGCAGGGTCATCCTCAATCCCGTGGGAAGAAGAAACGACGCGGGGGGCGGCTGAAGTGGCTTTCTCTCATGAGAAAACAAAGCCGCAACTGCAATGTTGCCATGGCTATGTTCTCGCACTGAAAACATGAACCATTAATAAAACGCTGCCTGTGTGTGATCGCAGCCCAGGCACGTGAGGCAGCTTTTGTGACCGTCAGAAGTGGAGAGAAATCAACCGCATCCAGGAACTAAACAGAGGCAGAAAGACATCTTTAAAAAGACACGTCCTGAAAAGGACGTTCAACGCCTGCTGTGTATTGCTCTTTTATGAGTGGGAACTCAAACTCTTTTACAGAAAATAAACTCTTTTTAGGAGGAGAAACACTCTTTCAGACAATGAAAGTGCCGTCGAAGCACCCAGGGGTGTGGACTGCACAGCATGCAGAGAGAGAGAACGCCATCTGAAAACACGCCGTAGATCCAACAGCAGTGCTTATCGCCAGTAGTGGTGAGTGGAACAGTGGTGAACTCAGCTTGGTGTTGCACAACCGCTCAGCTCGGCTGCAAATTCTGTCTGCCAACTTGACATTGGGCTTTTCTCAGGTTCAGAGTTACGTTTGGTGTCCCAGGAAGACCCCCTTGTGTCACTTCATTCGACACAATGTCGAGTGAGTGACAGAAGGGGAACCATGTCTTCACTTAGCGCAAAGTTTAAACTCAGTTCCTGCATTTTACAGTTTACAGCAAGTGGTAATAAAGTTAATGTCCAAACTCTGAAAATATAGTGGAACATCAAATTATATCGCCAACAATCAGAGTTTTATATGAAATACAAATGTATGAGATTTGTGTTAAACTATCTATAGGTCATGGTTTACTTTTCAATTATTGTATTTATGGTCTAATTTGTATGGTCTAATTTTTAAGTCACTGCAAAATGGGCCGGTGGAAGAAGTTGGAGAGTAAAATGTTTGGAATTGATATGCTGTTTTTTGACCACTTCTTTATTTTTATTATATATTAATTTAGTTTGAAGTGTAATTTCAATTTAGACATATTTTTGGTTTATTTTTATGATTCAATAAATTAATTTATCAAAATCTACTGATAGAAGTGAAGTGTGTGCCGATAAAATCACTGTTAATACTAGCCATGATTTGTGTGTCAGTAGATGAAAATGATTAATAATACTTGCTTTCTCTGTAATTTAACGGAGCCTACATCCAAATTCTGAGGAGAATCACATTTTCCATGTGTATAAAAAGAGCATGTTACTATCATAGAAATATGCTCGACAATCATCAAGGATGCATTTTAAAGCACACAAGAATGTAATTTTAAATTCTTCTAATTCATTGCATACATTACAACCTACTTGCGTCTAGACTTAATAACATGAATACCATGGCCATGTCCACTGACTTTATGCTTACAACTTATGGCATAGTGTTGCCCTTAATGCAAGTGCTCTTAAAATAGGGTCCTACATCAATGATCGCAATAATTAAAGAGCTCATATTATGCTAATTTATAGGTTCATAATTTTCTTTCCGAGGGTCTACTAGAATAGGTTTGCATACTATAATTATTTTTCTCATACTGTACATTTCTTTCCCAGCTCTTCATACTCTGGCCAAAATGTTCTGATTTACCTCCTGTCTCTTTAAAGCTCCCCTTTCCGAAAAGCCCAGTATGCTCTGATTGGTCAGCTGGCATAGTCTGTTTTATTTTTTTTTTTTATTTTACCTTTATTTAACCAGGTTAATCGGTTGAGAACAGGTTCTCATTTGCAACTGCGACCTGGCCAAGATAAGGCGCAGGGTACAAGGCGACAAAGTTACACATGCCATACCAACATACAATTACACAGAAATTGTATAGAAAACATTCAGATTCAGTTAAAAAGTACTGGACAATATATAAGAATAGAAATTGAAAGACTTGATAGTTTAAAAAAAATGTAAAATGGCAGTGCAAAAGAAATAGCAGTCGGATAATAGTGCAGTCCAACATAGGTAAATTGATAATGTGCAAATAAATGCAGTGACAGCCATTTAGTTGAATATGTGCAAAAATACATAAGTCTTTGTTCGCAAAGAGCATCAACATCAACATGTACAGTGGTCCGTCAATAAATTTGACAGTAAAACTTTAAAAGTAGCGATCGAAACAGTGGATTCTAATTTGAGAGACTTTTGTAAAGTGTTCCAATCATTTGCAGCAGAAAATTTAAAAGAAGAGCGGCCAAGAGAGGTGCGGGCTTTCGTAGAGTCTAAAGAGATATATTTACTCGAACGCAGGTTAAATACAGGCACTGATATGGTTATTAAAGTACTTAGGTAAGATGGTGTTTTGCCTAGTGTGGACTTGTAAATTAATTGATACCAGTGATTTAGGTGCCGATTGTGTAACGAAGGCCATCCAACTAGTGAGTAAAGAGTGCAGTGGTGGGTATTATATGGGGCTTTAGTAATAAAGCGAATAGCACTGTGGTAAACAACGTCCAATTTCTTGAGTAAAGAATTAGAAGCAGTTCTGTAGACAACATCACTAAAGTCAAGCATTGGGATGATGGTCATTTTCACAAGGGCCTGTTTTGCAGGAAGAGTAAATGAAGCTTTATTTCGAAATAGAAACCCGATCCTGGACTTGATCTTTGACTGGAGATGGTTTATGTGGGTTTGAAAGGAAAGTGAGGGGTTGTGACTGGTCAATTGTGTAGAGCGTGTGTCAACAATGTAACGCACCTTACCATAACAGAGTTTTAGCTCCAGAGCCATCCTGAGCAGCTGTAAACAATACTGTAACTATGGTGAAAACAATACTGTAACAGTGGCATCGGTCTTTGCTGTATCAGTTCGATCAAGAGTCCGATAGTAAATGAAATAATGAAAGTTTGGTAGAACAAGCTGATCGACACGAACCAACTTTGCATGCATGACTTGAGCAGGACAATGGAAAGTTTTTATTTAGTAGCTTTCTTACAAGTACACTGCTGATTATTGTGAACCTAACAAAGCTTCAAGTAAAAGACTTGAAGTACATCTAAGTTAGTCATGGAATGGGTGTAGCTAAACATATGAATGGAGAACAGAGGCTTACTCCCGGATAGTGAGCAAGTTATCCGTGGACTACAGTGGGTAGCGGCCATTACATTACAGCTTGTAATTATATAATTATACAAGACTCTTGAGATCGACTATTTTGTTACACAGTTTTAGGTAAAACTCAGCCCACAGCTGAATAGTAAACCCTTACCAAAACAATAACATTATATAGCAATTTAGCCGAGCACTACAATGGATTGCAGATGTAAAATGAATGTTTGTAAAAATAAATCCATCTCCACAATTGATCACTATTCATGATAGGAAGAACGCCAAACAATCTGCTTAATTCTACACAATTGTAGGTAAAAGTGGGCCTGCAGCTGATTAGCAAATCTATTTCAAAACAATCACATTAGCTAGCAACCTTCAGCTGTGCACTGGATGTACACGTAGCTACAGCACAAAACTCTGCATTTGAACTCTTGGTAGCAGATACATTTACAAATAATCATACTTACAGGTTTATGATTCTGAAGCACCAGATTGTCCCAACAAAGTGGGAACTGCACCATCTTTCAGGGGCATCCGACATGAAAATTCGGAATTGGTTGTGGTTGCACTGCTGAAGAATAGTGTTAAAAATAAATTTGGACCACTGATACTATAGTATATTTTTCAATATTCTAGTATGTTTTTATATAAAGTACTTATATTAACATTTAACATTTAACATTTATGCATTTGGCAGACGCTTTTATCCAAAGCGACTTACAGTGCACTTATTACAGAGACAATCCCCCCGGAGCAACCTGGAGTTAAGGGCCTTGCTCAAGGGCCCAACAGTGGCAATCTTAGTGGTGCTGGGGCTTGAACCCCCAACCTTCTGGTCAGTAACCCTGAGCCTCAACCACTGAGCCACCACTGCCCTCAACTTATATGAGTTTCCTGGCCTTTGTGTGACCCAGGAGAGAGAATATGAGGTTACTAAAAGCGTTGATGCTGCAGAGGCCACAAAGAGCACCCAGCTGTAACAAAATAATGAGGCTAAGGACCTTGAAGATAGACTAAAGCCAAGTTTCTACCAGTAAAAAGATATCAAAAGGCTCTGTGAGATAATGGTTGCAAATAGTATCAATTGGTTACAAAAATAACGAATGGGCACAGAAATGAGGTAATGCCAGATAACAAACTGTATAGACGAGGAGGTTTTGGACTTAGAGAGTCAGAACGGACAGCTGACCGGTCTCATGTTTGTTGGTGTTCAATAAACTACAACTTTGGCATCTGGAACTCAAGACTCCGAGAGTTTTCTTACAACTTAAGAGAGATTCATCGCGATTTTCCACGACAACACTTCAATTTGTCTTCCTTTGGAAGTCCAAACAAGAGGTTTTGCTTTCGCAGTAAAGAAAACAGTGTATCCTTGACATGGGGACAACACTAACCCAACTCATCCTGGCCTATGCTTTAACTCCGTATGTTTGAGGGTGGGTCAAAGTAGCCCTGATGCAGGCATTATGCAAATGTGTTACATTGTGACGTAGAAACTTTACAGAAGAAATGGCTGGACTACAATCCAGCCGTTTCAGGTAGTTCTTGAGCAGTGTCGTCTGTGGGAGAAAATAACTGCCTTTTGCGTGGACTTTGTGCTTTGTAACATAGCAGAGCTTTTACTTGCACAAAAAGCTATGTTACACAATAAAGTTAAAATCACAAAAAGCATATTAGGGCCTCTTTAATACACTGCCAAGAGGGATGCAAATATCCACAGTTGCTAAAGTTAATGAATGAATAGAATACAACAGGCATATAGTTTAACACACAGACTAAAAGCTTTTTATTTGTGAACAGCATAGAGTTACAGATGTTATAAACAGATGTGGCTTACTTGTTGTGTTTCTTTCATGGAACATAAAAAGAAAATGAGAATCTGTTACACATTTAAAACAAGCTCAAAAACACATAAGATATGTGTAGTTTCAGAGGTACTGTAATCTTCACGGAGCACGTTTGACATCTGGATCACTCAAAAGGAAGTCTGGCGGCTGCTCCCGGGTCCTAGTGCCTGACGTATGCAATATTTTAACAGTGCGATTAATACAGAGATGTGACTTATGTGGGTTTTTTCTCTCTCTCAACAACACGATTTTGACCCGGTGCGACTTATAGTTAGGTGCGACTTTACTTCCTGTTGCATTTCCCCTCTAGGACTATATCATTACTCCACTGACAGTAACACTGTGTCCTAACCACACGTGATGTGGCGCAGCGTCACGTGATAAAAGGTATCTTCTCCATATTAGTCTTTGGGTTAATATGCAATTAATATTAATATGGAGTTTTTGTCTCCATAAAATTATTCTAATTGCAGTATATTAAAGTCGGCATCTCACTAGCCCGGATCACAACAATTTGATTTTGTCCGAGGGTGTCAAACACCTACCGAATGTTGTCAGGTCTGGATTGGTAATCTGGTATACCGGGCATTTTCCTGGTGGGCCGACACACTTTGGGGACAATCAGGGGCGGACTGGACATGAAACGGGCCACGATAAGCTGAAATGAGCTGCAGCGTTATGCAGAACGGGCCACAAAATGGCGCCGCAATATGCTGAAGGGGGCAGCGATATGCTCAACAACTAAAAGAACAACTTTTGGCCCAGTTTCTATGTAAAATCCTGGGCCGATTTCTCTTCCCAGTCCACCCCTGAATGTTGCGCTTGAGGTCTCGCTCTCTTCAGTGGACAGACCGATTGCGCGTTGCTGAAATCGAATCGCGTCTGGTTAGCACAAGGTGTTAGGGTTGGGATTTGGGGGTAGAGTTAATAAAATATACATTCCTTTTTTCTTGTATTCATAATTTACAAACAACTCTTTGTAACTCACTTTTGGCACCCTAGGGCTCACATGTGCTCATATGTTCAAAAACACACCCCATTTCACCCACTGGAGGCAGTGGTTCAAATTTTGGAAAAGCACAGACAGATATTAGCTGAACAACTTTCGACCTACTGTTGCTGAATTCACAATGAGATCAGTCTGATTCATCATATGGCAGTAGAACGCTTGGAATAAAGTGCATTAGTCGCATCTGCCACATTTATTATGCCTTTGTTATTTTTGGAGCTTGGCAGCCCGTGATCACATTGAGCCTTTATTGTATAAAAAGTGTTCCACAAAAGAAAGTCATAGGGGTTAGAAAGGTGAGGTAGAGTACAAGATGACATTTTCAGTGAACTATTCCTTTAAGCAACAAAAAGACCTACAGATTTCACGTGGTTATTTCATTTAGCTAGATATATTACACTAACCTTCTGTTAGGACAGTATTTCAGCCCCAGTCGGAACGGCTCATGCCACCAGCCTAAGAACACCAGACCTGTGTCACTGGGTGCCCAGAACGCCTGTAGACAAGAGTTTTAGTATTGTGATTTGTATCATTTACCTCACAGAACATATTTGACACTTCCAAACACACCTGTCCAGGTGAAATGTTGGTGGGTATTCCTTCCAGCACAGTGATGTTACTGCCCTCAATGTCCAGCACACACAGCACTGGGCTACTTTTATTAACAAGAGCTTCACCCCAGTCTTCATAAAACTCAAACTGATGCCCCTAGCACAGACACAAACACACCAGCAGTCATTCCCATCCCCTATCATCATCAAACAGAGATACATGGCACACTAATGTAGGAGCAGATGGCATACATAAAGTCATGCTTTTACCTTGATTGTTTCCTCCTTGTCTGTCTTGATGGCCTCCTCTTCAGCAGTCAGTAAAGTCTCAGAACCCTGCTGTATAAGGCCACATGACATCACATGAAGAACATCTAAAAGTGCTCCCTGGGCAATTTTTTATCTGTCTACAGATCATTACAATCCCTGGTGTTGCACTGACTTGATCATCCCAATAATGTATAAATTGTATTGCATTTGCAACTAATTTAAGAGCTGGCCTTGGCAAGATGCGATCTATATTTCTGCTGTTACTCTACTTTTTGTTTGCTGAGGTGAAACACCATGATCATAAACTTGGCAAACATTAATTATTTAGCTTGTAACATTTTCAAATGTCTTTGCTGCAGTTTACAAAATCTAACTGGAATTCCTCTTTTTCAAACGTACTGTTTAAACGTTTGCAGGTTCTGTTTGACTCGTTCTCATTGCCTGTTAACATAATGTGTTTGTATGTATTAAAGCATCACTTTATTATAACTGGTAATTATATATTAAATTCTTCTGATCATGTAAAAGGTTTATCTTCAGTTGCATGTAAAGATTTTACACAACGGACAAACACCGTCTGATTTTAAGACAAGGTCTGGGCTTGGCTTCATTCATTTGAATGCACGTAGTCTTTTACTAGAAATGGATATGGTTCGAATTTGGGTGCAGACAACCGACACTGATGTTATATTAATTTCTGAAACACTGTTGAATACATTTATGCTAAAAATAAGTATCCTACCAAAGTTTGAAAGCGAAATCTGTTTCATAACAGTTTGAATTACTTTTGTTAAAAGTTACAGTTTCGAAGGAATGTAGTCTGTCTGTTTTAGGTTGTTACAGACCCCCTTCAGTTGTTAAGGTGTCTTTGATCTCTACCACTAATGCATTTTCTAAACTTCCTCAAGGTGAAACATTAATTGTTAGAGACCTGAATTGGGATTGGCTCACCTTAGCATCAGATGAATTTAAAGCTTTATGTAATACGATGAATTTCACACAAATCATTACCTATCCAACACATCCAAATTCTAAAGGCCCTGTAAAATAAACCCTTATAGGTTTATCTTGACAAACACCCCACACAAGCATACTCTTACAGGTCTTTTTCAAAGGATCTGAGTGACCATTGTATTATAGCTACTGGATACTGGTGTCACAAAAATGAAGCCTCGTTTTATATTTAAATGTAACACTAAAAAATTAAAAGACCAGGGTCTTCTTAATGATCTGCCCTCAGTTGAATAGAGAAATATCTCTTTGATACTAGATGTTGAATTAGCAGTTATTTTCAAAATTTGTTCATGGGGTCTTGGACGAACATGCTTCTTTTAGAAAATTTTGAGTTATAAAAGGGATAACCCATGGTTCTCAGGGGAGCTTTCAATCTTATTCATGAAAGGAATACTTTATGGGCTAGGGCAAGGAAATTAAAGTCTGAAGTACTCTGGGCAGCTGGAGACGCCAGTTCGAGAGAGACGCACGTGGCCGCGTTGCATGCGTGTCTGTGTCCTTATGTTTTATGTTGATTTAAGTTCCTCTATGCATTAAAAGTTTATGTTGATTGTTCAGTCGGATCCCGCCTCCTCTTTGCCTAACCTTTAACGGTTACAATACCTGTCTAGCAAAACCGTATCACAGTTTGAATCCGGTTTTAGGAATCACAGCACAATTGCAGCAGCTACAAAAGGTAGATGGATATAATTCAGGCTCTTGATAAAAAGCAGCCTTGCTTCACAATGTTTATGAATTTATCCAAGGCTTTTTATAAGGTAGGCCATGGCATTATGAAACAAAGATCAATTCATATTGGGCTGTCTGACCTTGCAGTCGCAAGGTTTGCTAATTATCTTGGGGAGCAGACAAAGTGTGTTCAATCAGATTGTTTATTTTCTAATGTCTTATCAGTCCATAAGGGAGTACCACAAGAATGTTGGTTCCCTTATATTTTGTTTTATTAATATTAATTATATTAATGATTTGGGCTACAATGTTCATGATGCAAATCATCACATTTATGCTGAGGAAACTGTAGTTTATTGTTGTGCTTCTAAATTGAAAGTTGCCTTGGATAATTTACAAGTAGCTTTTAGAATATAACAAACCCAACTCCAACTTTTAAAACTAGTTTTAAATCCATAGAAATCAAAATAAATTATCTGTAGTACAGCATGTCAAAAATACCTTGGAATGACCAAGGTTAATTCTCTATTAAAACTGAGTTGAGTTTGTGTCTACCTTTAAATATTTGGGCATTCTACTTATGACAGTCTGTTTTTTAAATTGCATATTTATAATTCGGTTAAGAAACTGCGATTTAGGTTGGGTATCTATTTTAAGAATAAATCATGTTTTTCAGATGTTGTCAGAAAGAAATGTGTTGCTGCTACTTTTCTCCCTGTTCTTGACTATGGCAACATTTTGTAAAGGAATGCTAGTTCTTCATTGTATATGCTTGATGCAATTTACCATGGTGTGTTAAAATGTATTACTGTATGTGGAGGTTAAAGTCATCATTGTATCTTGTATGCAGAAGTTGAATGGCCTTCTCTGTTTGTACATAGGCTCTCTCATTGGTACACCTTTATTTATAAAGCATTAATTGGTTGGTTGAAATTACTCTTTGTTCAAATTACCTTGAAGTAAGACTCAGTCTTGGGTCGTTTCTTCTCAGCAACATATAGAAGGTGAGTCTCAGAATAAGACCAAACCAGACAGCCAAACTGATCTGAAAACAGGCAACACAAGAGTCCTGATTATTATTATAACAAATGTCTAATTGAGACCAGATCCTGACCACTCTGAGAGATTTTACAGTTACAGTACCAGTTACAAATATAGAAAGCAATCATGAGAGGCTGGACTTCAGTGATTTTACCACAAGGAAGGTGTGTTTACAGGCATGAATTATTAATGGTAATAATCCAACCTTCCATTAAATAATATAGGGTGCGTCTCAATCGGATCCCTAGCTCCATATGTTATGAATGAAACCGTATATCCTGCACACCAGTGGCATCTCAGGGTCATTATTTAGTGTGGGGCACAAACAATCACTTAAAAATCAATTGTGTGACCAATCTTTAAAACACTGATGAATAATTCTAAGTTTTGCCCATTATTTTGAGAGATAAAAAAGAAACAAGAAAAACATTTTAACCTGTGCATCAGTTTTGACTTTATTCTTTGGCCCTCATATTCCCAATGTGCATGTGTAAAATGCGTATTAACTGGCACCGTCATCATTTACACCTGGTAATAAGGTCCCTTTTGTGTTTGGATTTTGAGTAGAAGGTATCTGATTTCATTTCTGTGAAATTAGATGTGAAATAATTTTTTTTACCGTGAAATCAATTTGTTTTCTAGCACAACCTTTGAACATGATGCCACACAAACATCCCTTATTTAATCTCAGCACAAAATAACACTAAAATGTACATATCCACCTCAAAAAGCTCATGTGACCTTGAAAGTAAACCACAAACTCAAATGATAAAACAGACTTCCAATATTTATCAGTCATTGTAATCGAATACAAATCAATGCATCAACAACACAACACCTCAAAGCAATGGCATACAACTCATTGAAATAAGTGGTGCACTGTAACTAATCCAACCAGCAGCAAATTAGAATAAAATTAGCTTTTAAAACTTACCAATGAAGTTAAAAGTAATTTTCAATTAAATTTAAATTTCTTTATTGGCATGACTGTATGTTACAATGTTACACATTTTTAATCAAATCAAACATGTGTATAACATTAATCAACAAATTTAAAAAGTGGATATTTAGAACAGTAATCAACAAACAAATGCATTGTATGTAAATATTTTAAATCACATTTAACTTATATACATTAATATACAGTAAATATAGAAATAATATATGAACTAATGTATACATTTAAGTGAAAAGGTTTGGTTTAGTGGCTCAGAGTTCTTTCTCTCAGGTTATGGCAGAGTGTGACATATTTAGCAGCTGTAGGGGCCATGTGTTCTTTCTCTCCTAATATGACTTGAATTTGTTCAATTTCAGGTAGTTCACATATTTCAGGTATAGATTCACAGCATTTTGTGAAGAATGTGTTTCTATTTAATTTTATATTTTCCACAGTGGAGGAAAAAGTGCAACTCTGTTTCAACCTCTCCATTCTGGCAGTGAACACATGTCCTGTTTTCCCTGGGGAGCAAAGACATTTTAAGTCTCCCTCTTTATATGGCAAGGTTATGATCACTCAGCCTGTATTTGGTCAGGATGTGCCTCTGTTTTACATCTCTGATGGTGGACAGATAAACTGGCAATTCATATTTTCTTTTTAGACCTCTATAGCATTGTAATTTGTGTTGTGATTTAGTTTCATTCTCCCAATGTTCCAAATAAGTATTTGTATTCTGCTTTATGATTTGGATGAATTTTATATGTTTTATTTCAGGATTACTGGTCTGTAACTGGTTTGAGCTGGTGAGTTTAAAGACCAGCTGGCTGAGAGGACTGGTTTTCGGGTTCAGTTCATGGTCTAAAAATGCTTCATGGTGGAGTGTTTGATGGGGGCTTGATTTAAGGTGTTTCCAAAATTGTATAGATCACTTTTGAATGTGTAAAATTAATGGGTATCTGCCTAGTTTGGCTCGGCATGCATTATTTGGTGTTTTCTTTTGGATTCTTAAAAAGGGTCTCAACAGGGTGTTTATCCCATTTAGAGAAGTTGTGATAACAGAGGGGTCCCCAGATCTCACTTACATACAGGGCAACGTGTAAAATGACACTGTCAAATATTATGCTCCAGGTTTTGATTGGAATTTCTATGTTATGAATTTTTTTTAATGGCATAGAATGCTTTCCTTGCTTTCTCCTTTAGCATGTTAACAGCCAGACCAAAGCCACCTGACACACTCATTTTTAGTCCAAGATAGTTGTAATTTAGTGGGTGTTCTAGGGTGGTGTTTCTTAGTGTGAAAATATATTTTCTACCTTGAAGTCTGGCTTTCTTTTGAAAAATCATTATTTTAGTTTTAATAGTATTGACTGCCAGGGCCCAGTTGTGGCAGTACTGCTGGAGCAGGTCTAGGTGCTGCTGTAGACCCTCAGCTGTGGGTGACAGCAGCACCAGATCATCTGCATACAGGAGAAACTTCACTTCTGTGTTATTTAGGGTGAGGCCAGGACCTGCAGTTGTTCCAGTGTTGTTGCCAATTCATTGATGTAAATGTTAAAAAGAGTGGGACTTAAACTGCAGCCCTGTCTCACCCCACGGTCATGAGTGAAGTATTCAGTTCTTTTGTTGCCAAGTTTTATAGCACTCTTTTTCTTCAAATAAATTGATTTAATGATATCATACACTTTACCACCTTTTTTATAATTTAAGGCCGAATGCCTTTTTAAAATCAGCGAACATGCAAAAATTATAGATTTCTGTGTTTGGTGTATGTAGTGTATAGATATGGTCTGTTGTGTGGAAGTTTGTTAGAAAGCCAATCTGGTTTTTACACAGGAAATTGTGCTCTATAAGGAAGGCCTCTATTCGGGTGTTTAGAACACAGCAGGAGACCTTCCCCAGGTTACTGCTGAAACAGATGCCCCGGTAATTTTTGGGGTCAGATTTGTCTCTGTTTTACAAATAGGGGAAATTAATTTGTAAAATAAGTTTGTAAAATAAGGTTGCATAACTTAAGTAAAGCAATTTGTAAGTCAGGTGAGCTTTTTTTGAGCATTTCTGTTCTAATTAAGTCAGGGCCACATGCTTTGCTATTTTTTAAGTGTATGTGTCAGTTCTTTTAACGTGAGGTTGTTGGGATGATAGTATAGTTGATTGGAGTTCTTTATAAAGAGTTCTTTCCAGATATGGCTGTTTGATATAGGTATGTCCTGATTTTTGATTGTATTTAATAGTTGACTACAGTACGCAGGTCTACAATGCACTCACAGCTTGGCATACATTAGATCAAAGCTTTTGTTTGGCTCAGGGGCAAAGGCTAACTAGCGCATGATGTTCTCCAGATCTCCGTTGAGTAATATTGAGGATGAACGGCTAGCCCCACTCATAGCAAATGAGAATTATTAAATGGCTTTTACGATACAGACTTAATATCAATAACATTTCTCAAAAAAAAAAATCTACTTTTTTTCCTGTATAATGAACAAAAAACAAGTTTAAGAAGTGGAAAATATATTACTACTTCAAATAAATTTAGGGTGATGCCAAACACCTCTAGCAGGGCTTAGCCCCTCACACATGCGCATTCAAGCGCAGTTCTTAATAATCAGCAATATCTTCTTGGTTACTGATGTAACCTTCAGAATATGACACTATCGTTAATTTTCGTTGAAGATATTGAAATGTACAGTGTTATTATAAAAGGTAAATTACATTAAATAAAAAATATATATAAAAAGGAGTGTATTTTAAACCTTTTAACAACACAAATTTTGATCAATCTTTTGAAAAGATTGTTTCCCTTTCATGGTAATTATGGATGAAAGACATTACAAACAACATCTCTTTTAAAAAGAAAATAAGGCTCATCTTCTAATGTCTTGAGAGACTTCAGAAAACAGGACAACGTTTCCATTGAGCAACAATGATACCTGGTTGTTACGATGCATTGTGGGATTTTTTTTTAGGGAGCGAACATTTCAGTGGGTGCTTCTCATTTCTGAAATTGTGCATCCTCGTTTCATCGCTCAGGTACATGCGAGTCAGGTGCTTCGCCCAAAAATCTTTTAGAATGTTAAAGGTACTGAAAAGCGATTTTTGCATGGAAATGTATGCAAAAAATATTCTTTAACCTCTTCCCAATCCTGTAAAATTAGCCTAAAACGCCTAATCAAGGCATACCCAAAGTAAATTTAAAGCTGTTCTTGAACCGTTTGGAGTACATGCATGGTTTTGGTCACATTTGAAAGGGGACACTCTGAAGTTTTTTCTCCAGCAGTCAGAATTACTGTAAGTGCTACTGATTTTGAGTAATAGAAGTTTGAACACAATGAAATAGAATTTTCTTTTCCGCCTGAAATTTTTTTTGCATACAGATGCCTGCAGATGACTATAACTTGTAGCTATTAGCTTGAGAACACAATGGGATCACAGCATGAATCCTTACCTAGTCCAGGTTCAAATGTTATAACAATATCATAAAAAAATGAATATTTTACACATGTTTTTCTAAGGGTACACCCAGGCGTTTTACAAAAGTGCCTTTTGGATACTCAAAAGGTCACTTTGGAAACCTAGGACAAAAAGGCTGCAACTTTTGAACGCTTCAGCGTACAGTCATAATTGTGGGCTCTAATGAAAGATGACACTTAGAGCTATCATATTCCATATCCAGATCCACTATTAGTTTTGCTGACACAGAGTAACTGATGCATAAACACATTAGAGTGCCTTTTCCCTTCTTGAAACTAAATGTTGTGCATATAAAAGAGTCAAAACTAGTGCTATGGTGGACAATTTGTTTATATAAAAAATACACAACAAACTATTTACATTAATTTTTACATAAAGTATTTACAAACCATTATAAAATTGTACATGTTTCTAGCAACATGCCAGTCATTGTAGCAGTCACATTTGTGTACAAAGCACATAGGCACAACACAGGAGAGTACTTCACTGGTGTCTTTGCATGACACTGCCTGCACTTCAGGCGACCAGCGGTGCAAGATTTGGTGATGTGCAACAGCCTGTGATGTGCTCTTCGTGGAGCAGGAGATATGGGTCTGGCTGTGGATTGAGACCCCAACTCTGCCATGCTCCTCAGCAAGGGTCTCTCTGAAAGCCCTCCTCTCTTGATGAGGTGCTGTCCTGCTGCTCCACTTTATGTGGCAGCTTGCTGAGTGGGGGATAATAAATAAATGTAATTTACAAAGCTAGACACAACTTCTCCATCTTTTCTGTATTCTATATATATATATATATATATATATATATATATATATTAGTTTTTCTTTTCGAGTGTGTAAAAATGTATTATTGTATGTATATTTACTGTAAATACTGTATACTTTGCCAATGTACTATGGAACAAAGAGATGGGCCTACACCTCCCCATGAATTCAGCACTGTAACAAATAGATGGCCCTACACCTCCCCCACCTCCCGCATTGTAACAAATAGACTCTCAAACACAACATATATTCTTATTTTCAACTTATATTTATTGATTTATTTACTATATATATATATATATATATATATATATATATATATATATTTTACAGTAAATATACAAAACATCTATATAGCATGTCAATAGATCTGAAACAAACAATGAACTAAAAACACGCACAAGCGGTTCAAACACTCACTGAGGAAACACAGGACAAAGGGTAATTACAAAATGTGTATTCATTATTCAAACTAAAGCTTATTTATGCGGAATATACAGTAATATATGTTATAAACACAAGAAAACACTTACTTGTCCAGAGCCGTGTCTCATCTCTCCATCTGCCTCTGAATCATCTGTATTGTTTTCAGAAATTTCATCTCCAAACTCAGAATTTTGACAATGAATGCCTTCTTATATCACATCCTGGGGTGAAAATCCTGTTTTTCAGGTCCGTTTCACCATATTTAAATCGCCAAATGTGTAAACAGTTCCAAAGCAGCTCTGCATGCATTTACGCACGAGGCGCACAGCAGGGGTAAACTTCGAGGAAACTTTATGCACAGGAATAACAGAGCCGTCATCTAATAGTTCCACTAAAGCCGCATATCACTGTTTTCAGAATTTCATTGGCTATCACGATGCGTCAGTCATTTCCACTCTTCAATGTAATTGGTTTGATCAGTAAACAAAGGAAAGTGGGTATGCCCTTACACTCGACACAGATGGTGGTTGGGTATTGAAGGCTGTGGACAGGACATGGAAGCTCCTATTGGGTCAAATGAGGTGTCAATCGAAAGGCCAGAGTGCGTGCTTCCATTTTGATACGGATATAGGAAATGTTTACATCTGAACTGAAGTTATTACCGGTAATATGTGAAAGATTAGGCACAGCTGCCAGGTGCTTTGAAATGATGCAACAAGAGTCTGTGGATATTTATTGATGTAATACTGTGATTTGGACTAAACATTTTACTTGATTTGATCATTTGGACATTTGACAATGAAACAACACCGTTTTTGTCGGGAAGTTATGGCTCAGTGTACAACTATGAGGCATCATAGGTGAGTTGCCTAAATTTTGTTATTGGTTGTTTATATGTTGGTGGTCTGACAAAGATATAGATTGTACCTGCTGTTGTGATTGTATCTTAAAATGGTTTATATCAATAGAAAATCAAGAAATGTAGCTTTCCAAAGATATGTGGCATGTGTACCAATGTAACACACAGCTGTTTTGTTTATCGCATACTTTTATTTTGTACATTTAAGGGCCCGTCCGCGGGCCTAGATTTCCATGGTGTTAAACAGCAAACAAAAATTTGTCTGTGGGCCACGGCCTCTGACACTTTCTTCCTGTCAATCATTTTGCATGTTCTCATAGTGTTGAGCTTAATGCCATTTTCAGCTGAAGAATATTTAATTGAGGGTCCTACTGTGCTACTGCTGTACTTGACAGCCATGGAAACGCACAATGCTGCTATACTGCTTAGTTTAGTTCCCAACGTTATCTCTAGAGTGTGGGCTTTTGGAAAGAGGGGACATGGCTAATTCAACGGCTCATCCTTGTGTCTACACCAGACGCGAGTGGAGCGGCATGACAAAAGCAGACTCTGATAAATGTTTTGCTCTTACCATCTTCATATACTTTGCCATGTTTGCCAAGACCCGTCAGATTCAGACACTTCAGTTTACTGTTCTTATGCCAGATCTGATGAAAAAGAGAGAGAGACAGAAAGCGAGAGCACCAGACATAAATGGGAAATGTGTTTACATCTTACTGTAAATAAGGCAAGCCTACTGGAGGCCTAAAAAGCAGAAATGTGAAGTTTAGTTTTGTAAAAATGCAAAATTTAGAATTACCTTTTATTATATAGTGTGTTATCTGAGCTGTTAACCTGTAAAAATTTGAGGAGGGAAAACTTTTATTGGTGAATGAACCAGTAACACCTGCTAGGTGTTACTGTAATTCCTGAGGGTGGAGTCTGAGTCAGTGCTCCAGTGAGAATATTTTACTGGAAAATAATTCATGTTTTTTATTATAATTACTATTATTATTTTATTATTATTATTATTATTATTATTATTCAAATGTAATAGAGATGGTAGTACAAATTTAAGTAGTCTTTTGCCAATACAAAGTATTAAGCGACTAGTTTTTTTAATTAAATTTAAGGATTTGTTCCTTTTTAAGATCTGAAAAAATTAAATTAATACCATATGTCCATACCCAAACTATGCTACACAACCTTAAAATAAATAATGTATCAAGTTAGGTAAAATATTATTTTACGCTAAACAGGCTATTCCAACAAATTGGAATAATGTACAGATTTTGCTGTTTCAGAAGGAAATTGGTACTTTAATTCACCAAAGTGGCATTCAACTGATCACAAAGTATAATAAATAAAATACAATTCTGTGACAATAAAAACGTTGTCCTAAAACAAAATATGTTTTTGGGGTGAAATATGACTTATTCTTGTGAGTATGAAAAAGACTGTACATGCACACAGAATTCAGTCATTAAGTCCACTAAAGTAAGGATATACTGTGTGTAAATAAAAATGCAATGTCACCTCCAGGAACTGTTTATCTTCTCCTTTGATGGAACTCTCTCTCAGAACAGCCTTCATCTCACCAGAAGGGGAATCCACACTAAGCAGCCTGAACACATACAGCCAGAGTATTTATATACACATGTTAACAAGATATCAGTCTGAGAGAAATTATTTAGACTGATTCTCTCGATGTTTGCTTTGTGTAGGGCTAAAATCTCATATGGACAGTGTTTACAATGTTTTTCTGAGATTATAATGCTCACATTAAGAATTAAATGAGTTACCAGAGAGTCTAAATTAATAAATATATTTTCTTATCAATATGAGTAAAGAGGTTTAGAGGTTGCTATGAACTCACTCTCCCTTGATTTCAGTGCAGTTTCCTGAAGGTCCGGAGTAGACAACCGATCTGTCATCATGAAACACAATGTACTGACGACAAAACTTCACACTCTCATTTCTCTCTAAATCACGCTGAGTCCACTCTGAAATACATCCAGAGCACATTCAGAACATTAGTCTGTAAAACTGAAAAAAAGTTGCAGCTATCTGTAATGTATGTTTATTGTTTTATTTTCATTTGTTTTTACATTGGAAGAGATATACTAATATCAGTATGCCAAACACTAAATGCTATATTGATTCAAATAGATGCACACACACACACACACACACACACACACACACACACTTTCAGTTAGTGAGTTTCTACTGATCAGATGGTCATAGTTTATAAACCTGTGTAGATGCTGTCAAAATAAATTAAAAACTGTTTAGCCGGTTTTAACATGTATGCAGGTGATGTCCAATTTTTGAAAGAATAATTATTTTGAGGCGATTCTCAGCAAGTAACCAGTCGAGGCGGTTCACAAAACCAAACTGAATTTAACTTTATTTCCATGTTGATAACACAAGATGCACAGCTGAACTTCTTGTACTGGCTATGCAGCACAGCGAACTGTCCGACTCAAAAATGTAGGGCCTTGCCCAATCAAAATGGTAGCAGAGACTGCATAGCCCTTTGTTCTATGATCAAAGGTGAGATATTGAACTCGGTTTCCCAGAGTGCTTATGATCGGCCTATGACTGATGATGTCATCTTGTCGACAAAACTAGCGGACAGATTTGATTTTGGTCTCTCTGTGCCCAGCTTCTAAGCCTGCGGCATGAAAAGAGACATACAAAGGAGAGACCATGTTTTTCTAACCTCACCATTTGGCCACGGTAGAGTAAGATTAACTTAGCTTTGTTCCAGTCTAGTCGTATACGTATTACAACCATTTTCACTGCAAGACAAAAGTGAATTTATTTAGAAAACGGAAAGGTGACCAGCTTCCCTTCTCCCTCGTTTTCTATCAACGTTGACCATCGCCTGCATTTCTCTCCGTCACCTGACCCGAGGAACAAAGCAGAGACATGTCTTTTCGCTGACGAGCGCAAGACAAAATTACATCTGGGCAGATTTAGTTTAGAAACTGTGACTTTTCTTGTACAACTAAATTTTATATTTGATGCTGAATGTTTGATGTTTTGAGTATAATCTTCTATGTTTAACTCAAGCGGTTTTGCTGTTTTTGATTTGTGAGATCGTCAATTTTGAGTGAAATGTTGTTTATGGAGTGATATGAACTAGCGGTTCAGTCATGCTGTTACCAGCATTTATCCTCCTTTAAATTGCATCAAAATCTCTCACACACATACACTTTATGTCCGAATCAGGTTGGAGATTTCAAATTCTCCCGCCTGTTTCTCGTCAGTTCCTTTGTGTGCCTGCTCATTTCCATCCCCACGTGGTATTAACTCCATCACCTGGATCTGATCCAGCCATCTTTCTTTACCTCCACATTCAAATAATCGTTGGCTCTGCCCTTTATGGTCTAATCCTCCATTTTGAAACTAGTTCCATTTCGAATTCGGTTCGCAATTTTGAACCTAGATCTCAATGTTGAAACCGATCCTCCATTTTGAAACTAGTTCCCCACGTGGAGTTTAATCCGCCATTTTGTTTCCTTTGTTATCGAATCTAGACACACACCCACATACATCCATACATATACATATCATATATCTCCACTATTTAGTTAGGACTTCCATTTTATGTTTTTGTGTTATATTCATATAGTATTGGCAGTGTTCATTGCTGTTTGATTATAATAAATCTTGTTATAAGTACTCCTAGTTGTTTGTTTGAATATTGTGTTGAAGCCAGCCTCTGCCACGTCAAGAACTCCCCTATTACTCAGTATTGTTATTTTGTTGTTGTTAGAAGCCAACTGTAACCAGATTACTGTTGGATTTGTACGGCAGTAATTTGACTAGTTTAACAGAAAAATGATAGTACGTGACTGATCGAGTCTCATATTTTTTATTTGACTCGATCAGTCACTTACTATCATTTTTCTCTTGTCAAAGAGTGGTGCCCTGAGGATAGAATTTAATGAATTAAATTATATTATTTTATTTAATTAGTAATTAATAATTGATAATTATTAATCATTTCTGATAGTAAAATTGATCTAAACACCCAGTAGCACCCTACAAAAAGAACCAAATGAATTTGCAGAGGATTACCGAGAGCTATGTTTTGACACGTTAATGGCAGTAGCCGAATAAAACATTTATAAACCGATGCTTGTTTATGTGTTATTTTTTCATTAAAAAAAAGATTTGAAAATTAAGGTCTCGAGAATTAAGTAGGCATTTTTACTTAATGATGTTTAATGTATTAGTTTTCAAGTTGTGTTTGTAGGTGATAGACATTTTCAAGAAATCAGAATTTCATTAACTTATGTATCAGCAAAAAAATACTAAAACAACACTAAATGCAGAAAACTATTAGCCTGAGATGGAGTTAGAAATGAACAAGCTGGAGTCATACAGGCTATGGGGCTCGAGTTACTAGACCAGAGGCTCGAGTTAATAGGCTCGAGTTATATATGACCAGAACCTGGGCTGCGTTGAAATTCAAATTTTTGTATTGCTTCCGAAGATATGGATTTTACCACTGGGATCTTATGGGTTACTTCTATGTTTCCTTTATGTGATTTTTGGAGCTACAAATGTCTGATCACCATTAACTTGCATTGTGAGAACCTACAGAGCTGAGATAATCTTCTAAAAAAAACTTCATTTGTGTTCTGCAGAGGAAAGTCATACACATCTTGGGAGAAATGATAAAAGAATTTTCATTTTTGAGTTAACTATCCCTTTAATTGATTAAAGGTAATAATTAGCAATATGCATTCACATATGGCTTTATGTGAATGTTAAAAGTGTGAATAGCTTGACACCAGGATGTTAGAATTACATACTAGTGACATTTTCTTCTGCAGAGCACAAATGAAAATGAACATTAAAAATAATAAAAATATTCATTTTATTAATATATTTTCCATGTTTTATTTCTAATGTAATGTACGTCTATAACAATAGAGAGGCAAGAGAGAGACAGATTAATACCTTGATATTGCTATGACATCCGGAGTTTAGATGCATTGCACGCGCACATCAACTGCAAACTTAAATGGTACATAAATGTTCTGATTTGATTAAAGGTGGCACTTGGCCTGAAAAGTTTGAGAAGCACCGTTCTAAAGAGTAGGCTTTACACATTGCACTTCACTATATTGACAAAATATATTCCCAAGATATTGCTGTTCTCATCTTTATGCATATATTCTTTGAATAGTGAGAATTGTAATAGTGAGTTATCTGAGGCTGTATACATTTAGTTAGGTAAATTCTTCTCACTTTTTTATTTAATTCATTTTTATTCGTCTCTTTAATTGTATATGTCTATTAACTCTCTTAATGTTAAAGGGCTCAGAAACCTTACGAAACGTTTAGCTATATTTTTATATCTCAAACAGTTTCATTCTGATTTTTGTTTCTTGCGAGTGTCACTTAGCCAAAGAATACTTAGATTTTTGGAGATCACAATGGTGCTTGGACTTATGGATGTCTCATGAAGCAAGAAACTCAAATCTTGTCCACTGACTGTGGTCCAGATGGACGTTATGTTTGCCTTTTACTTGAAATCTCAAATGTGATGTTTATTGTAACTAATGTTTATGGATTTAATCAGCAAAAAATATATATATTTTTTTTCTAATCTATTTGAAGAACATATACTGGCATTGTTTTAACTAAATATTCTTTTTTTTGTTTGTTTTTAGAGGAGATTTCTGAAGATGGCTGCCAAAACCTGACAACTAGTTTTTACATAAAGATGCTCATGCAAAGGTTTTCTTTAGTTGATAGCAAGAGGGAGACTCATCCCTCTCAAAAAGCATTTACATGGAGCAATAATCCTTTCTCAAGTCAATATCACACTGACCAGTGGGTTACTTCTAAGGAGTTATGTAACATTTCAACTGACATTATACCATCGCCTTTCTCCGATCATACATGTATTACTATTCACATTCCTCTTTTAGCAAAGGACCCATTCTTACTGTAAGTTTAATAACTCAACTCTTACACTGCAAAAAATGATTTTCTAGACAAGTATTTTTGTCTTGTATTCCTGTCAAATTATCTAAACTTTCTTAAAACACGATTTATTTACTTGTCAAGCAAAATGGGATAAGATATTAAGTCTTGTTTTAAGATAAATCTAACTAAATTTAGTGAACTTTAGACTCAAAACAAGAAAAAAAATCTGCCAATGGGATAAGCAAAATAAACTTGTTTTCCTTTTAAATTAAGTTTATTTTGCTTACCACATTGGCAGATTTTTTTTCTTGTTTTGAGTCTAAAGTTCACTAAATTTAGTCAGATTTATCTTAAAACAAGACTTAATATCTTATCCCATTTTGCTTGACAAGTAAATAAATCGTGTTTTAAGAAAGTTTAGATAATTTGACAGGAATACAAGACAAAAATACTTGTCAAGAAAATCATTTTTTGCAGTGTACTTATAATGTAATAGATCAAATTTATAACATTATTAAAAATGTTTGGAACAAAAAAAAAAGAGAAAAACAACTACTGTAGCAATTGGGAATTAACTAAATATGAATCTGCAAGTATCTTCGAAATTTTGTAGGGATTTGGCAAAAAAGAGGAAATTTAACGAGAATGCTATCATATGTAAAATTACCAGGCTTTTATCTAAAAATGCAGAAAATGCTACTGACTATTACAAACAAATAGAACTTGACAATAATAACACCAGTTAGACAACACATACTGTATTAGGATAAAACTGAAGGGGTTTTATTAGATTGTGCAGAAAATGGCTAGAGTAAGGTGAGCAAAATTCTGTTTATTTTCTTTAATTAAAAAGACACCAAGCTAAAAATAATCAGACTGAAACTGATATGATATGATCAGTGATAATCAAAAGATTATTACAAAATTCTGTGCTAAATTGTATAATGATTTCTAAACTTCTAAATGTTGCCAGCAAGACACCATTATTTTTTTAAAATCAGTTAAGTAAAATAGATCAAGCTTTTTGTGATGCTTCTATTACTCTGAAAGAAATTATTAAAAGGCTTTAATTGTTTAAACAAAAAATCTCCTGGAACTGACCGACTCACCAGAGTTTTAGAAGTAATTTAGCAAAAAAAGCACCATTCCTGTTAGAGGTTTATAGGGAGAGCGTAGAGAAAATACTTCTCCCAAATACTGTACCTAATGCCATGGGCTATTTACTTTAATCCCAAAAACAAACAAAGACCCCTTCTCTTAGACAGTTAGCATCCAATCACACTGTTAAACAACAACTATGTTGGTGGGGACATGGTTGAGCGCTGGCTTGTGAATGGTGAGCAAGATCAGGAGATGAAAATGTTAAGGATCATCTCCTGGCAGTGATTGTCTCTAACAGCTTTTTTTCATTGCAGTGAGAGTGGAGAAAGGTTTTAAGAGTGAGCCAGACACCAGTGAAGAGAGGGAGCTACGCACACACCCAGAGACTGTGCTGTGCCTATGAGCCCCTATAAGATTGCGCTGAAAAGCGAGTTTCTGTTGTTAATAAAAATAAATGTCGTTTGTGTTGAATTCCTTGAATTCTTTTCATTAAGAAGAGACTTTGTTACACTGGTGCCGAAACCCAGGAATTAAGGGAGGAAGAACGTCACCATGGATGCCTCACCTCTGGAGAACATGTTCAAGACCCTCGATAGCATCCGCCAGACACAACATCAGACCCCCCTATAGAGCTGCACACAAAAAAGGAGCAGCTGTTTATTGCACTCCTCCAGGCCCAAGCAGAGGACCGGCAGGTGCTCTGGAGCTTGCTGCACCAGGAGGGCCCCCAAGACAATCCAGAGTCCTTCCTGGAGCTTGCTGCACCAGGAGGGCCCCCAAGACAATCCGGAGGCCTTCCTGGAGCTCTTCAAATGGACATCGGGGGCCTGCGGATGGCCAAGCACCCAGTGAGCTGTCTGATGAATACCACCGTTGTCCGGAGAAGCCCAACTAGCGGCACAGCTGTTACCAACGGAGAACCTCCTATTGTATGCCGACTTGAGGAACCCCATCCTGCAACGGGTTGGCCGGACACCCGAACGGCAGCACAAACGCTTCCCGTTTGTGAACACGGCCACCCGTTTGCCTTCTTCCAGCTGCTCCGTGAGGCCTGCCGAAGGTGGTTGCTGGCTTAGCAACGTGATGTCGGAGCTGTGATCGACCTGGTGGTACTGGAGCAGTTTATCACTCGACTTCAGAGAAGGACGGTGGAGTGGGTCCAGTGCCACCACCTGGCATCGCTCCAAATGGCCATCCAGCTGGCAGAGGACCACATGGCGGCGTATTCGGGAGCCGGCGAGCCACAAGATCTTTCCCTCTCTCAATTTCTTGCCTCCCCTCCTTCCACGGTTCCTCCTCCCCAAAACGGGGAGTGCCCCCTCCCAAACCAGCTACTCGGCTCCAGGGACTGCACTACCCGCATTTTCCCCTGCCCCTCTCTGCCCTCACTCCCAGGTTGGTGGACCCGCTGCCACAGGCACTGGCGTGAAGTCTGGGCCGTTCTGTTGGAAATAGAGCTGGGATGTACTGCACACCCATGATTATAAAGGGGGGTTCATACCAGGCCTTGGTGGATTAAGGTTGCAGCCAAACCTCCATCCATCAATGCCTAGTTCAAGATGAGGCTTTGGGTGCTAGTCATAAGGTGAAGGTAAGGTGTGTGCATGGGGATATTCACGATTATCCTGTAGTGACTGTGACATTTCAATTTCAGGGACAAAAGCATAGTGTCGAGGCTGCGGTTAGTTCCCACCTCACCCATCCGCTAATTCTGGGCACAAATTGGCCAGCGTATTCTACTTTATTAAGGGAAATTTGTGCAGATGGGTCCTGTAACAGCGTGTCTCAGTGTGGGATTTGTGATGCGCTGGCTGGGGAGGCGGAACCGGGGTGAGCGTGATTGATGGTCAACGCCTTCAGACAAACATCGCGTTCTCAAATCCGTACTTTTCTATTATAAATGACCGGTTGTATCAAGTGATGAAGGACGCTCTGACAAAAGAAGATAAAACCTAGTTGTTGATACCGAAGAGTCGTAGGGAATTGTTATTCCAGACGGCTCATTATAATCTGATTGTGGGTCACTTAGGGCAGGAAAAGACACTGGACCATCTAATGGCCCATTTTAATGTTCGCAGGTGGTGTGCGGCATGCCATGAATGTCAGCTGGTGAATCCGCCAGCCACCCTTTGATCGAGGTCCACTTCAAAAAAAAGTGGTATGGACCTCGTCGAGCCACTAGAGCGGACAGCTCGTAGGGAATCACTTTGTGTTGGTTCTGGTCGACCACACAACGCGATATCCGGAAGTAGTGCCTCTACGCAACATTTCAGCATGTAGTGTTGCGGAGGCACTCTTCAGAATCATCTCCCGAGTGGGGGTTCTGAAAAAAATCTTCACTGATCAAGGCACTACTTTCATGTCACATACACTACGCAAGCTGTATGAATTATTGGGTATTAAATCGATTCGGACAAGTGTGTACCACCCGCAAAAGGACATCTTGGTCGATTGGTTTAATGAAACCCTGAAAAACATGATTTGTAAGTTTGTGCACAAAGACGCTCAGAATTGGGATAAGTGGCTTGAACCCCTGTTATTCGCAGTGCAAGAGGTCCCGCATAGTCCCGTGTCTTAGAGTAAAATTGGGAGGAGGGACCTTCAAACAGCAAAAATTTAATGCAACATTTTCTTGACCTTAGAGCAAAACTCCATACATTGGAGCAACTATCACAGGAGAATTTGCTACAGGCTCAAGAATGTCAAGCCCGGCTGTATAACAGGAGAGCTCAGCTATGGGAATATACCCCGGGAGATAAAGTCCTTGTAAATTACTCTTAAAGTGTCAAGGGCCCTTTATTTACCACCTCAACCTCCTAAAACCATGAAGGGAGGTGGTCCCGGTGGCTTTGGCGAAGGCTGTACCGGATAGGGAGGAGCTTGGGCTGGAGGTGAACTAAAAAGTCAATCAAGGCACTTGCGAAGACAACCTCTCACCGTTGCAAATCACGGACTTGGCCCGGATGCAAAGAGAATTCTCTGACATGTTCACGCCCCCTTCCCGGTCGTACAAACCTCATAAAACACCATATTGAAACAACCCCAGGGGTAGTGGTATGCAATCGTCCCTACCAATTTCCCGAGCACAAAAAAAAGTGGTTTGGAATTAATTAAAGGCCATGCTTGTAATAGAAGAATCCCACAGTGACTGGGTCAGCCTGGTGGTGCTTGTTCCAAAGAGCAACAGCTCAGTCCGGTTCTGTGTGGATTATAGAAAGGTCAATGCGTTGTCTAAATTATGACGCTTATCAAATGCCTCGTATTAACTAACTGCTCGATCTGTTGGACAAGGCTCGCTTTTATTTGACACTGGATTTAATGAAGGGTTATTGGCAGATCCCCTTAATACCAATGTCCTGTGAGAAAACTGCCTTCTCCACACCATTTGGCTTCCACCAAATCACGACCCTTCCATTCGGTTTGGGGCCCAGGCTACGTTTTAGCACCTTATGAACCTCAGCTCGCATTTGTGTAACAACCAAATAAAAGGGAGCGCAATCCTTTTGATCAAATAAAAATATTATTTGTAACACAAGTTATAACTGAATAAAATTATGATTGAATTACTTCTACATAAAGCGTAATGTCTTGAATCATGTCATAGAAGGAATATGTAACATATTCTGATTATTGTACATCACCCAAAACTGATTGTGATTTGCAGTAACACTAAATAGGCATCAAAAAATGTAATGCAAAACCCAAGGGCATTGAAAGTAACAAGCTTTTATTTGTTACATGACTAAATTGTCAGAAATTCACTTTTCCATCAAGGGTCCAATAACTGCATTATGTATATCATTTTCAGGGGAATGTTTATGTTTATGAGGGCATTTATAAAAAAGTCATAGTCATTCTTTTATCCAAACCATATTTTATGTGAAAGTGTACTTTTGAAGTAGAATTTTAAGAACAGTATAATAGAAGAACGGTATAACAGATGGTATAATAATAATCATAATTTTATTTTCAAATAGAATCAAAAGCATTGTTTGCCCCCACATTTCGAACTTCAG
The DNA here is from genome assembly GCF_025860055.1 of Xyrauchen texanus. Lineage (NCBI taxonomy): Eukaryota > Metazoa > Chordata > Actinopteri > Cypriniformes > Catostomidae > Xyrauchen > Xyrauchen texanus. The sequence continues at coordinate 4,425,889 of NC_068312.1, forward strand.
GGCATTTTTTGGTCACTTTTGGGGGTATTTTTCAGTCTCTCCCTATCTCTTTTTAATTGCAAAACATTTCCTTAGCTCACACATGCGAGCCATCTAAAAGGCATCACTATTGGCAACGCAAAAATAATTATTAGTCAATTAGCTGACAACACTTCTCTGTTCCTAGAAGATTCTTAGCAAATCCTTCTAGCCCTACACTCTCCAATTATTCTCTAAAGCTCAGGTTTACATCTTAATCTTAATAAATGTGAATTACACCCAATTAAAAGGTGTGCTACTTCTGTAAAAACAAAATTGTGTAACATGCCTTGGTACACAAATAACCAAAGTTTGTTTGTTTTCTGAAATTTAAAAAATATGAGCCTTTATTAAACAAAAAATAAATGGAAAGACACGTCTAATAGGGGAAATTAAATAACAGGTACATTGTGTGTCTTGTTCATCATTTCCATTTAAAAGCGTCGGAATTTAAATTGTATAAGACTATTTAGCAGAGACGGGCCACTTCTATTTAAATTAATGGAAGATATAGGAACCCCAACCAAGGAGCTCTAGCACCCAGCAGTCAACGGATGTAGAGGAAGTCCTGCCTTACACGTAAAAGCAATCACCTTTTGGATACAGACATCGGCTATCAATCAACTCGAGAATGCGAATGTGCATTAGCTATACAAGTTGTGTTTTTAGCGTAATCTGAGGTAAAGAAGCATAATTTAGGACACCAGAGTTGTCAGATTTTACAACTTATTTGAAATATGTTCTTTGATCATAATCTTGACAAATCATTTGGAGTCCTTCAACATTCAAATAGATATGAGCTGCATTGTCATGACTGGAAATAGAATCCAGAGAGCATTCTAAAGATGGCCGCCAATGGACTGACTTGCTAGAAAGACATTGATTGTATCTACTTTATTAATAACAAAAGCACATGAGGCACAAAGGTGTCTAATCCACTATGAGAAGTGAGAACTGTCTGACTTGACAATGCTAATTTACCTTCTTCCCTTTACTGCAGCCACTTACTCTCAAACGGGCCTTCAGTGTGTGAAAATGTCACATCCAGTGATCTTGACTCAATGTTGATTTTAAATCAGAGCATGAAAATAGCACAAAATATCCCTAAATTAACCACTTTCCTCTTAAATTTTTAATTAATGTGTGCTAACATGGTCTTCTTTCATGTGCAACACATGAAGTTTAGTGTTTCGTGACCCTTTAATAGTTAGTTTAAACCTGTGTAGATGTTGCAGTATTGTCCACCATATTGCGATGTGATCACTGGACCGACATCAGCGTGACATAACGTGGGAAAGCGACAATGATCACGGTACAGCTGAGCGATCTCCACTGGGTCCCGGAGCACCTTAAACATGACATTACATACATTAGACACGTAAAGAGCCATGGAAACATACACACAAAGAGACTTGACAACATTCATCAAACATGCTTAGAGATATGATAATTGATTACTTGCATTATACAGATTAGACAGAAATTATATTAAATATTCATAGAGACATAAGAAATATATTGGGCATTGATAGAGACAAGAACATTAGACACATAGAGGCATAATGGCTTAGAAAATCAGAGATAAAGATATGATAACATTCACACGCACAGAGCCATGATAACACAAATTAGAAAGAGACACCATAACATTCATTACACACACATAGAGCCGTTATATCATAGAGTAGATTAGACATGTATGACATAATGACAGCAGTCTGTGCGTTCAAGTTTAAATTGGTCTACTCTCGTCTTAGACACGGAAGTTATTTCATATGTGTTTCTGCTGTTCGAATGAGCTGTATGTATTTAACTGCATTGTAAAGAGTGAAAAGCTCACACGAATGAAGTTGTTTTAAAGTATATTTCCGATTAATTTACCTTCGAGCCCATGACTGCACACAAAGAAATGATTCGGTGGAGAGCTGAAAACCAACAAACGTGCGAAAATGTCGGCGAGGGGGCGGGGCATAACGACACGGCACTTGTCTCCCATTGGTCAGATGAAATGACGACATCTAAAATCTCTCTGAAAAAAATAAATAAAAGAAAAAACATTCACCTATAAAGGTTGTGTTTTTTATGGTGTGTATGTATATATATATATATATATATATATATATATATATGGACATAAGGCCCAATTTACCTAAATTCACTGTAAATACAAATCTTGAATAGATTTATTCATTTAATTTAACAAAACATTATTTAAAAAACAAATTATATTAATATTTGATACTGCAGGTGTTTCATTATTAGGCTATAATTGTTCACCTGATCGTATTGGACACTTCTAGCACTGTATACCACAAGCACAAAATATTAATAGTACTGTTGCTAATAGCAGTTACTAATTCTTTCAAATCAGCATGAAATATCTTGTCACTCATACTCTCTCTCTCTCTCTCTCTCTCTCTCTCTCTCTCTCTCTCTCTCTCTCTCTCTCTCTCTCTCTCTCTCTCTCTGTTAAGCTGAAATAAGCATAACTGTCAAATTGTCTGTCATAGCACTGAAAAGGACAGTTTCACTAGTTTTTCAAATCCTCTTTTATTTATTTTTTCCTGATTAAATTGTATTTGAGAGTCATTATTTCTTTCATCACACAACATGACATGTTACATCAAGCCTACTACAGGTATACACTAAAACAAACACAAAGTTTACAATGGTATATGGATACGCACTCACAACAGTGAATGTGACGTTTATTGTATTTCAAACATATTTCAATATTTCATCTGTTATATTCAGTATTTTATTATTAGTTTTCTTTTTTCTTTTCTTTTTTGTAAATACATATCACAATTTAAATTCCCCCACTTACAAATTTTGTGGAAGCCATATTCTCTTTTGTAAAGAGGAAGCTATTTTTGTCTGCATTAACAAACACAAGTATTGACCACAGACCTAAATTGTTCCTCTTTTTGTACATCTCAAAACAGTCCACGTGAGCTATACAGATTGATTTATTTGATTATGCATGTGTTTATTTGGTAGCTGTTTATATCATGATTCCCTTTTTAACAATAGTCTGTTCAGTTTTTTTACACTTTGCTTTAAATGCTTCATGTGCAGAAGTGTAGTAAAATGTAAACATTTTACAGATATTTTCATTTTTATCCCAAACACATTATAGCAAAGAAATGGATGGGGGGTTGGGATTGGACTACTTTAAGGCCCATGCATTTACTGTCAGGGTTTTTATTTGTATTTATTTTTTTAGATGATGACAGTGACCACAACATTGTATTTCTTTCTTTGCCTAACCTTTTCTTTCTTTCCTAACCACTTATTCCTATAGGCCTATAAGTCTTTAAAAATATTCTGTCTGTTCTAAGATAAAAACAAACAAACAAACAAATGAATAAACAGTGGCAGGCCATGTCATACATTACAGTCAAAAGCCCTAATGATAAAACCTAGGGTGTTAGAATTAATGGCTTTCTCAGTATTGTAAATAAGCCCTTATAGCTGTGCATATATCTCCCCTTGGTGCATTGATTCTGTTTTCCTGAGGTGAAGGATCAAACATAAAAATCATTGAGATACAAAATTTGTCATATCTAATGATGGTTAATATTGTTAATACTGTATTTGTTGTGTGTTGTGGGGCAGTGGCCTGTGTGTTCTATACATTACTACATTGCTATATAACTGTGCATTAAATACTCTCTTTTATACTATCCCATATACATTTTAATCCTTTTATACAACATTGTCATATTCATGTATTTAATTGTTTAATAAAACTTGTTGGTTTATGTAAAGTTATTTAGCTCCTTTATTTGAATAAAAAATAAATCAATAAAAAAATAATAATAATAAAACAAAATATTTATATATATATATATATATATATATATATATATATATATATATATATATATATATATATATATATATATATATATATATATATATATATATTTTTTTTTTTTTTTTTTTCTGACCGCACAGATATGTTACTGCAGTGAGAGGTCCAAAAATTTGGAAAATATCTTTCAGTTGTCCTACTAGATCTTGCACTCGTAATATTATGTACATTATAATATTATGCAAACTGTAATATTATGCACAATTTCGTATGGCCTGTAAATTATGTCATAGGGCAAGAACAGAAACTATAATTTAAGACCAGATCAGTGTGCATGGAATTAAAACACAAAACTTTGTTTTTGTTACGTAAACATTTAGGATTTCATAAAAATATCTCTAATATAAGGCTCATCTAATTCTTTGTATCAGCTTTATTTTTAACCTAATTTGTGATACACTGTCTATTTTGCCATTTCCAATTAATAATTAGTGCACCAACAGGCAGCTAAGCGTCATCCAGTATGGTAACACCCTTCATATGACCTCCATCTTACAACAATCATCTGTGGATGGTGAAAAATGGTTGTACTTTGTTAATTTCTATAGCTAATTGTTTGCTAATTGGCTCCATGCCAAAAGTGTTAAGAAAATGCCACACAACGGGAAGCATGCCACAAATATGGGGAAACAAAAGTTCCATCCAGATTGATTATTTACATTATAGTTTTTGACATACAAACAAATCAGTCACCTAAATAACATAATATTAAACTACTACCCAACTATTCTTGGACTAGTTATTTTTTTGTCTCAATACTCTGACAACCATTTTTTTCAAGCAAGAAGATCATTGCATAGAAGGTCTGAAAAAGTTGCCTCCAACTATTTTTCTTTTTTGTCTAAATGTTGCTTGAAATTTTTTGGAATGATAACAAATCTAGATGTATACTTACATCAAAAATCATTCACACAAATCATTAGAACATAAAGCATTATTAAGAATTTTTTTCAGAACATGCAATCTCTACTTAACTTGTAACAAGTTCCAACATTCCACTAAGCAACTCCCTTGTTTTTTTGTTTTTGTTTTTTTACTAATTACAATTAGTTTAAAAATCTTTTAAAACATATCATGGCTTTGACACCTAAATTGTTATTACATTAAGAGACTCTGTATCACTTTGTATCATAATGGGTATCATAATGACTTCATAGACTGTGATCCTGAACCCTACAGTAATGTTACAGCTTTACAGACAAATATCACTTTCCTTATCACTATTGTAAAACATCTAACAATTGTGCTCTTTACTGATCACCATCCACTATTGCTTTTGATCTATATTTATACATATAAAACTTATAAACTCCAAAAAAAAAGTTAAACAAGTAAAACCGTAACAATGACTTCAAAACCGCATTGAACAAATTAATAAACTTAAAACAGTTATACAGCTATAATAATAATAATAATAATAATAATAATAATAATAATAAAAGATTTTAATTCAAAAATAGAATTAAACTTTTTAGTCTGTATTTTTTATTTCTATGTACAAACAATGCGAAAAAATATATCGATTGTGAATAGAAAAATATGTCAATCGGACAACAAAAACAAACAAAAAATAAATAAACACCTACAACTGCCAATATCGTAAGGTGGTTGTAAAAATACCATCTTCAGTCTGGAACAGACAATGCCTTGGAACAGATGAAGAATAGATAAGACCTGATAGGTCAGAACCTGTAAATGTTTCCAAAAATCCAAATTATTGTTTAGTAATGATGTCAGTCTCATGTTTTGGGCTCATCCTAGAATTCCTTATGTCTTCTTCTTTATATTCCCTCTGTTCCAGTGTAAAAACAAATCCTTATTTTCACTCTCATTGATATTCTGAACAGTATTAGGTCTTGGATTCCATGCAATTCGAGTCCACTTTACACTTTTAAAGCACATAGCAAAAGGAAGGAGAAAGAAAACAAAAACAAATAAAAACAACAGCATTTTTTTCCATTCTGCAATGTTGAGTTAAAGGACTTAGCATAGAGACACATTTTAATAACTTTGTTCATGTTTTTCTTTTCTTTTTTTCTTGTCTAAATGTTATCAGTTGAAAGAAAAATAAGAATTATTTTTACTAATTTTAGGAAAAACCTATGAAGTTTTGCTAAATGTTCAAACATTGCTATTTCTTCCATTCCTGAGAGGGGAGTGAATTATGTTTCCCAAAGTAACAAGAGAAATCTGGAATCACAGTTCTTTGCTAGTTACTCGCTGTGCCTCTTTGACTGAAAATATCTGAACTTTTTTTTGAGAAATACACTTTAGTAACAAGGTCATTTGAGGATAATCAAGCTACACAGACATTTGATCTGTTGAATGTGTTAATATTGTATATATTGTCATTGCTCTCCACTGTCGTCATGTACTGTATTCTGTAGGTCAGGTGGTGGATGCTGTTTGGAGCTGGAGTTGTCAAAGTTGGCTGTTAATATCTTTGGCTGTTCTGTTGGATTCAGAGCTTCCAAAAAAACTGAGAAGTAGATGGAATACACAAAGTATTAGAATCCAATAAATTATAAAATAAAATAAAAAGCTATATAAATGATAGTTTTAAGGCCACATTCACACTTATCTGTTACCTGAAAACAAAATTTTCAGTTACTTATCATAGTTTCCAAACCATGTGGTTATGGAGAATGTTTTTGAAAGTCACCATTTTCATTAGTGGAAAATGCTGTTCCCGGCCTGTCGCTCACTCAATGTTGTGTCGAATGAAGCAACACTAGGGGTCTTTCTTGAAGGCCTCGGTTACATCTGAACTTGAGAAAAGGCCAATGAGAAATTGGCAGACAGAATTTGCATTTCCCTCCCCTGGACATAAAACGAGGGAATCGTGCTTCTGTCCATTCAGATTTTCTTCGGAGCTGAACAGTTGTGTGTTCAGCAAGCTAGTGTTCCACTACTGTTCCACTCGCCTCTAAGAGCATTGCTGTTGGATCCTACGGCGCATTACCAGCGGCATTCTCCCTTCTCTGCACGCCAGTGCAGTCCACGCCCCTGAGTGCTTCGACAGTGTTTCCTTAAAGAGCAAATAGACCTGTAAAAGGGTATATTTCCTCTAAAAGATTATACACATTGGCATTGAACATCTTTTTAAAGATGACTTTCCGCCTTTGCCTGGATGCGGCAGATATCTCTCCGCTTCTGGGAGAGTGTAGCGGGCTCTGTTTCGCCGGGTAAATCCCCATGAACCACCCGCCCCCCTGCATGCTTCGGTCCGGGTCTGCTGCAAGACCGGCTTGCCCCACGGCCAGTCTGATATCTCCCTCGGACCCGGGAGCTGGATGACGATTTCGCCACTGCATCGGATTGCATCAAAGCGGCGTCTGATTCTGATGACTCGACTGGGCTGCCATCATCGGGTCTACTCATCCAATCTGAGCCTGACGCACAGATGTCCGCTATGCTTGCCCGGGCCACCATGAGCGTGGGCTGGCTAGAACCCTCCACCCCTCATGGCTAGACGATTGCTTCCTCGGGTCAGGGCGCCGTTCACAGCCATGCCCCCCGTTCCTTTCTTCCCAGAGGTGCACGTAGAGTTGACAAAGCCATAGAGGGCACCTTTTACTGCCGAAACCGGCTTCCTTGCTCCTCCGCTCTCACTACACTTGACAGCAGAGTGGGCCCTCATACCGTCTCCGCCCTGCATGCCATGACCCTCCTGCAAGTCCACCAGGTCAAGGGACTTAAAGATCTACACAAGATCCTGATCCTGATGTGCTGCAGGAACAGGCCCCCATCTCCCAGTTCAGCTTAATCGGCACTTCCAACCCATTACGCTGGCTTTCCGGGACCACCCGACTCAGCTACGTGATTTAGATTGCCAGGAACTCCCCCAACACGGATGCGATAGAGCTGTCCCTCCAGCCGAGATGAAGCCAGGGTTCTGCGGCCCTCACTTCATTGTACCCAAGACAGGCGGTGCGTGGCGGCCAATCTTGAACCTACGAGTTCTGAACAGGGCCTCACACAGACTCCCGCTCAAAGGGGGAAACTTATTCTAATGTGTGTCTAGCATCTAGATTGGTTCGCAGCGGTAGACCTGAAGGATGCATACTTTCATGTCTCACTTTTGCTTCGGCACAGACCCTTCCTATGGCTCGCGTCCAACGGCCCGACATACCAGGTCCTCCTCTTCGGCCTGGCCCTGTCCCCTCATATCTTCACGAAGGTCACAGAGCCTGCCTTTGCCCCGCTAAGGGAAGTGGGCATCCGCATACTTTATTTCCTCGACAACTCTGTGCGCCCACAGGGACCAGGTCAACTGAGAAAGAGCAAGCTCCCAGGCCATGCCTGTTCCCCTCATGGGATCTCTCAGTGGTCCTTTCGGGACTTCAGAGACCCCCCTTCGAGCCACTAGAGTCAGTTGAGCTTAGAGCCCTCTCCTTGAATATGGCCGCTTCCATCAAGAGGGTTGGGGACCAGTGAGCTTTCTCTGTCAGCAACACTGGAGTCCGGTCCGGCAGTTGCTCACGTCATCCTAAGACCTCGGCCGGGCTACGTGCCCAAGGTTTCTACGACTCCCTCAGAGGTAGTGAACCTGCAAGGTATGCTGCCCTGTGAGGAGGCAGACCCAGCCTTATCATTGCTATGTCCAGTACATGCTTTGCGTACCTATGTGGACCGCATGCAGAGCTTTAGATGTTCTGAGCAGCTCTTTGTTTTTGCTGTGGCAGACAGCGGAAAGGGGCGTTGTCTCCAACAGCAGTTGCCCACTGGGTCGTCAACACCATGGCTGGCCCCCCCCTTGCAGGTTCGAGCACATTCTACGACCATGTGGCATTCTTGTGGGCACTGGCCAACGGCACCTCCCTAGCAGACATCTGCTGACCGGCGGGCTGGGCAACACACAATACCTTTACGAGATTCTACAATCTCTGGGTTGAGTCGGTCTCGTACCGTATTTTCTCAGGTCCGAGCACGTAGAACTCGGTAATGCAGAACAGCTGACCGGGTGTTCCGCTTGCACATAGTGCCCTTCCCCTCCACTGAGATGATTATGTGCGCTCTTTCTCCCAGGAGAGTCTTTCCTCCCTAGCCCTCTGGTCCGCAAATTCAGCGGAGGAATTCCCTATTCTGTATTGGAATAGGTGCTAAACAGGGTTTGGCCATCATGGATTAATCCCCCTGTGTGACCCACGTCTCCCTTGGACAGTCCCCTCTGCCCCCCGGTCGCTGTGTTTGTAGCAACTCCTCCCTCGCTAGGTAGGATCTACTACCGTGCCACTTCCACATGTGGCCTGAAAATCCACGTATTCACCACATTTAACCCAGCCTGGGTGGGATGTGGTCTCCGCAGGGTCTTATTCTCCAGCTGAAAGAATAGGAGTTGGAAAAGAACGCCTTCCAAGATGCGCATTATAGCGTTACAAGGCCCGCTCCCATGCTTGGCAAGTCGCTTCTGGGTTCAATACAAGTTAAGCTCAATTGACAGCATTTGTGGCATATTGTTGATTGCCACAAAAATGTATTTAGACTTGTCCATCCTTTTCTTTAAAAAAATAAAATAAAAAAAAAATCAAGGTTACAGTGAGGCACTTACAATGGAAGAGAATGGAGACAATGAAAGTGAATGTGGCCAATTTTTGGAGGGTTTAAACAGAAATATGAAGCTTCTAATTTTATAAAAGCACTTGCATTAATTCTTCTGTTAAAAAGTGTGTATTATTTGAGCTGTAAAGTTTTAAGGTTTGTTGAAACATTTGACCCCATTCACTTCCATTGTAAGTGCCTCACTGGAACCAAAATGTTTGATTTTTATTTAAAGAAAAAGAGTGACGAGTCAAAATACATTTTTGTGGTAATCAATATTATGCCACAAACACTGTCGATTGAGCTTGACTTGTATTAAAGTCCTTGTATATTCCTTTAAGAGCACTGAAGCTGAGCTGTAGTCTCACTGCATTCTTCTATACCAATTTATTAAAACAGGGATCAACAACCTAAACAAAGGTAATCATTAGTATGTGAGACAGAGAGAGAAAAATATTGTTATTAGAGAAAAAAAATGTTTATTAGACTAAGCTCCATGATCTCCAGTATTTGTTATAATGGTGTCATTATAAAGCTCCTTACAGTCTGGCTTCCAGAGGGAACAGTGTTGTCTCTCTTGAATCATGACCCAGACCTTGAGTTGGTGAAGTCCTGTGATTCCATTCCTGTTTGGCTAGAAGAAGAAGAAGAAGAAGAAGAAGAAGTAGAATTCCATTTAATTGTTGCATGTGATGTGTAACAAGGTTGTAAAAATTGGTACAAAATTGACTACAAATAAAATAACAATAGAATGGAAAACAATAAAATGGAATTGAATATGATTTTGCTGTGAGAAGCATCTGTTTATGATATACCACAGTTCATCTGAAATTTAAATAAACTAGCAAATAAAATATAGAAGAAAAAAAACTTGCATTCAAATAAATGGCAAAGCATTTAATTTCAATTGTTTTCTTACCAGAACAACCAGATTGTTTCTCTCCCTCTCTATGTTTCACGAATGGCCTTTTCTTTCTCTTTAGATTAAAACATAAAAGAAAACTTCATAGGTTTTTCCAGTGCAAAGCCTTTCGACGACATCTGTCAATGAAAAAGAAACAATGAGAAACACATACACACTAGGCATGTATAGATCCACAAATTTAACTAAACGATACGATGCAATCTATATGATAGTTTAAAAAACAGTGCCAAACAATGATTCACTTAAACATATTCAAGGATTCAGCATAAATGTCTTTTAAATCATAAATGATACAACAGTGATTGGAAACAAAAATGAAAACTCTATAATAAAGTAACTTAAACAGCACTGCATTTATTTTGTTTGATTGTAATGAGGAAAAACTCACATGAACTCACAATTTTCATTATTGTCTTGAGAAAAATACTCATAGCAGCTTTATAGAAAATCATGTCTCAATGTCTTTAAGCCCCCAGAGAAAAGACTATATTGACTGTAGCATGGGACAAAAAATAGAGGAACCTGACCTCCGGTTTTATGATATATGTACATAATCCAATATTATTTAGCAAAAAACAACCGGCACACATTTTGTTTAGCCTCTTCCCTCAGTTTCACGTTGCATGTAAACTTTACCGGCGTTATTACCGGCTTATAACATGTGTGCAAATCTGTTTACATTCTGATGACAAAACCACAGAATAAGTCTCATGTAATCCCGGGTGTTTTACATTGTCAGGTTTTTGAATAAACTTGTATTTTTTACTAGAGCATCTTGCGGCGTATCTCTGAGAGTGATGCAACTTTGCTGCTGCGGTGCATCGCAAATCCACTGTTTTGTGCAGTGATGTCGTGTAAATAAAACAACATGTTTCATGCACTGTAGCACTGGGACATGACACAGTTGTTTGGCAAATTCGACAAGCTGTAACACTACAATCTACTTGCCATTTGCCATCAGTCTTCTTGCCTAATCCCAAACTTGATCAGCTATCTTGAATTTTTACATTTTGCATTTGTGTTCGAGGCATTTCACACTTGAATGATTCTAGAGGTGTACACTTCTGAATGAATTGTGAGCGAGTAGGATGTATGGAAATTGGCTGGAGTTTATTCAGATTTTAAAATGCAGGGATTTTTTTAGGTATCTTTGGATGTACAGCACAATTAAGTATTCTTTACATTACTGTTGTAATGAGTCAGAGGTTGAGCAGAATGAGGATCCAAACGCAGTTCTGAAATATAGCAAAAATGCAAAAAGTCTAGATAATACAAGAACAATAACTTCTATTACAGCCAACACTGGACAACACCAAAGGCAAACAATAGGGCTCATATACATTGAGACTAATGAGGATAACAAGACTTAAGGCCCAAATATAATTCTGTAGAAGTTCTTCTTTCTTCGTTCAGGGGTAAAAAGAAATTCGAAACAGCCAAGCAATGATATAGTGTTTTTGAACATGAAGGCGTTTAGAGGTACATTTAAGTATGAGGACACTCAAGACGGACATGTAAAACCTTAGAGGTGAAGTTTTTTTGATGTCAAAATATGTTCTGCTTTCCCAGTTTATTGTACATTGACAACTATAAGTAAGCCATCCCGTTTTTTACCTCCCTCAAATGTATAAAAACTGAGCCTCCCAGGCACAATCAAAACATTGATGTTTATATTTTGAGCGGCCCGCTCAGCTCAGCTTCAGCATCCCTTTCTAGCCCAGCATACAGTGCAAGTTTTGGGCATGGCTACTTGAACTAGCTTTTCAGATGGGAGAATATGAACAACCATGGCAGACTTGTATAGAGAAAAAAAAAATTTGCTTTGTCTACGCAGATTTTAAAGCCAAAGATTTTCTAAAAGACACAAAGACAGAGTAAAACAAGAGTGAACATTGGCCTAACATTACAGGGTGGAGGACACACACATATACACACACACCCCACCAATGATGAGATCGCTCTGGCAAATGTGTGCGCTAAAATTAGACTTCTGTACTAATACACCTCCACCCCAATGTCAACAAAAGCAATCTCGCCTAAGGCACCAAAATGGTCAGAAACAGCGGTGTCGCTATGCTGCTGTGCATCGCAAATCCACTGTTTTGTGCAGTGATGTCGTTGTAAATAAAACAACATGTTTCCCGTACTGTAGCACTGGGACATGACACAAGCAAATTCGACAAGCTGTAACACTACAATCTACTTGCCATTTGCCATCAGTCTTCTTGCCTAATCCCAAACTTGATCATGGGCCATCTGGCTTGAATGTTTTAATTTTGCATTTCTGTTTGAGGCATTTCACACTTGATTGATTCTAGAGGTGTTCACTTCTGAATGAATTGCGAGTAGGATGTATGGAAATTGGCTGGAATTTATTCAGATTTTTAAATGCAAGCATTTTTTTTAGGTATCTTTGGATCTACAGCACAATTAAGAATTCTTTTCATTTAGTGTTGCAATGAGTCAGAGGTTGAGCAGAATGAGAATCCAAATACAGTTCTGAAATATAGCAAAAATGCGGTGTCGCTATGCTCACTAGTTACCAGAACCATCCTACCTCATGTGCTTGATCCCGCTCCATGCACACCCAGCTGTTGTTCAATCCGGCAATGTTATCGGATGACCGGATTCCTCTGCCATGCTTTTTGCACAGTGCTATTGTAATAGTATTCATTACAGCATTACATTTTTATCACCTTTTATTTAGAATTTCCTATTTCTTCGTTAGGAGTCTGAGGGGTGTTGAAGGTTGTTGAAATCATATTTTTTTTTTTAACCCCTTTTCTCCCAATTTGGAATGCCCAATTCCCACAACTTAGTAGGTCCATGTGGTGGCGTGGTTACTCACCTCAATCCTGGTGGCGGAGGACAAGCCTCAGTTGCCTCCACTTCTGAGACGTCAATCCACGCATCTTATCATGTGGCTCGTCGTGCATGACACCGTAGAGAATTTGCATGTGGAGGCCCATGCTACTCTCCACGATCCACGCACAAATTACCACGTGCCCCATTAAGAGCGAGAACCACTAATCGTGACCATGAGGTGGTTACCCCATGTGACTCTACCCTCCCTAGCAACCAGGTCAATTTGGTTGCTTAGGAGACCTGGATGGAGTAACTCAGCACACCCTGGATTCGAAATCGCAACTCCAGGGGTGGTAGTCAGTGTCAATACCCACTGAGCTTCCCAGGACCCCTGAAACATACTTTATTTTTTTAATTCCGTTTGGTGCCACTAGCAGTTTATGTTTTGAATTCATGTAGTTATTGAGCTAGCAGCGTGCTATACACGGCAATAACATGCTCCAATTACACTCAATTGGGTGTATAAAAGAGTGTTAAAGGGGAAAAACAGACAAAAGAATTATGATAAGAGAGGCATATCTTACATTGGGCAGATGTGTGTATGAATTTCACTATAGCACATTGAATAGATTTGATTCCCTTTCTGTACAAATTAAACAAAACAAAAATGGCATGTCCTTGTAAAATGTCTCTACGTAAACAATCGTACAGATGTCAATAACTTAGCTCACTAATAACTCTACACGCCAGTGTGTTCATGTTGACTGATTTTGACTGACTGAAGAACGTAAACATAATTATGGCTAGTGGACACTACATGACTCAAACTTGTCTCATTTGATGTTTTGAGTCGGCAACTGGTTTGCGACAAGAAGATGAGATGTTTACACTGGCACATGATGAATGAAGTTGAGTGAACGTTTTCAATTCATTCCTATGGAAGTCGAGCCCCACACTCTCAAGGGGGACAAAAGTTTAAATTCCTCTGCTTTATGCAAATTAGTGTGCAAATTCAGTGCTTTAATCACGTCATCATGTATATTTCTGACTTAAGACAGACTTCAAATGATGATTGCATGCATTCATTTTGGCAATACTGAGTGTATTAAATCAACAAAGTTTGTACATTGTGAGCATTTGAAAACTAAGCTGACATCTTTCCAACTGTAATCGTGCATATATAAGATGATATTCTTGCTCGTATACTGAAAACAATGAGAAACAAAATGCACTGGCTTTGCATTAACAAACATGCTCCAAAGAGGTAGCGGTCTAGCATGTTGAGCGGGTTTTTTTCCGTGACAGTGGAAACGTAGCCCCATTGAAACGCTGTATACACATGCAGCAACTTCCAGTGACAAAGCTAATAGAGCTGGCGACTTCCAGCGAATTGAGCAATCTCTGGCAACTAGATGTGGGCGTGGCGAGCAGTGCAATAAAGTTGAAGACTGTGTATATTGGTGCAGAGGTTAAAGTGCAGAGGTTTGTGTACCCCTTTTGTTTTAGGCCTGTAAGTTTTCACACCTCTTTCAGAATGTATCCAAATATAAAAGATTATATATTTTATGTAGTACTGCCCTTCAAAACTATATTACACATCATTTACTGTAATTCACACAAATCATCCTGTTCAAAAGTTTGCATTCCCTTGGTTCTTGTGTTGCCTACTTTAGCATCAATTAATGTTTGCAACTTTTGTAATAGTTGTGTATGAGTCAAGTCTATATCTGTTGGGAAGAACACACATGTGCAGAAGATGCTGGAAAACCAAAGAATGTACAGTAGTTGGTGCATTTTTCTTAAGAAAATTGGACAGCTTCAGTGCTCAGGACAAAGCAGGGACCCATAAACAATTATTACACAATTGGTCATTAATCATGGAAAAAGCAACATACCATATTAAAGGGTTTGCGCTCATGCCTGGAGCTCTAAAGCTCATGCGCAGTCTCATGAATGTGCACAGGAGATCAACGGTTGGTCAATGGTTTCACTTCATAATACATCAGGTTTCGGTTTGTTTCTCACCAAACCTTATAATTTTCCTTCAGAACAAAATATGAATCGCATTCAATAATTTATTAGACTTCTGAATTATACCTTTGTGTCCTTTTGAATCTTTAAGAGGTGGTCACCATAAACTGACATTGTATGACATCACTGAGAACCAATTTACTAGACAATCATGTCCATGCTAAATGGCCCTAATATTAGCAGTGTGCTTTTCCAGTTTTCTATGTTCATCTGCATTGGAAATGCACAATGGCTCCAGCCTCGTTTTAAGCAAAGACTGAGATGCACTGTATTTGTTTATGGGATGGTTATGTATTAATAACATAATTTAGATCATTGTTCAGTTCTCAAGCAAACATGGATTTCATAGTTGATGATTTGACCCAATCCTGGAATGATACGTTCTTCACAGAACATTTCAGAGATACTCGAGAGCAGGCTTATTTAATGTAAACAGGATAAGATTGCACCTTTATATGTAGATGTCTGTCCCAGCCTCTGCATTATTCTTACAAGAGTACCCTTTTGAAGCAGATACATTTAGTATAATTAGATGATTAATTTCAAATGTAATAAAATAATAATATTGTAGATAATAATAGGTACAGACCATTTTGCTCCTTTAGATGTAGGGGAAGATGGGGAAGATGCCCTCTGGGGTAAGATAACCCATGACCTTAACTTTTTCTCTTGACCATAGTTGGCACTAAATCTCATCTCAACACCTTTACTGAATGACTGTGATCCTCTTAATCTTGATATTTTATCCGAATATGAACCTTTTTTAGATTTATTCAAACCGAAAAAAATGTAACTTATTTGATATTATTTTGTGTTACTGGAAAATACTGATCAGTGGCATTCTATTTTGTTGGATATTAAAAGATTTTATGTCCATTAGTTAATGGAGGATTTCAGGACAAATAAATGTTTTTAGACCATTGGAGTAAAAAGTAAAGGAAAAAATACTTTGAAGGTAAAGTTAGACCCTTGGAGTAAGATGCCCCCCTCAGAATTGGGGCATAAGGCTGTTTCTGATGTCATTGTTATTAAATGGAGTTATTGTTAAATACTTCCATGCATTAGATGTACATTCAAAACAGGTTCAAACAACTTCTCTATTCCTTATAACATAATAGGCTAATTAAGTGGAATTCAATCTAAATTCTTAAGGGGGCATCTTACCCCATCTTACCCTACCGCTTTAGTTTTGAGGGAGTAATCTACAAACATTTTTCCAATAGTCTTTTTTCACTTTTTTTTTTATGAATACATTTTAATGCATTTAATTTATTCACAACTCTTCAGCCTTTTCTCTTTATTTTGGCTGCTTTCTCTGGGTTTCCTTTTTTAAGATTGAGGAGGTTAACATGTGCACTGTAAGTCGCTTCGGATAAAAGCGTCTGCCAAAAAATGCATAAATGTTAACATTAAAGTTACAGTTCTCTATAAATTAATACAGAATTATCTTGTAGTATAAATTTATACTTTTATGTACACATTTACAATGCTATATACATACAAAAAACATAAGTGTACATAAAAAAAAAACTACTACATATAAATGGTTTATATCGCAATCATATTTTTACTAAAGTTTATGACGTCATTACACTCGACTGTCGTGTCGGCAACTAATCACTGCATTGCAGATAATTTTTCTGAGTATCGGTAAATGTGCCCTTGTCGGTTAATACAGTTAGTTATAGTCTCAGACAACTCATTCAAGTTATACTAATGATATCAGCTCATGCATTTGAAGAACAGAATTAGCTAGAGGAAATATCACAGTTAGAAGATCTGGAATATGCCAGATCTTCTCAGATGTATTAAGCGATTCGAAGCACAGGCCCATGACATAATAAAAACCACTGTGAAATAATCTACTCTGGTTTTGTTAAAGCAACCCCATGTAAGATTTTTTTTTTTTAGAAATTAGCAATATTTAATTAATGAGCAAGTACACCAACAATCTGTCTTCCAAACCATGATTTTGCCTTACCCCGATTCCGTCACGATTCCCTTGTTGTCTGCCCCGTGTTTCACCTGTCACCTGTCATGCACTACATTTCCCATAGTTCCCTGCCCTCATCACTGCCAGCATTCACTCATTGTTTTCACCTGTTTGTAGTTTAGTTCCATTACTTTGTGTATTTAAACCCTGTTTGTTTTCCATTCACTGGTCGATCGTTAAATGTTGAAGAATGTTTCACTCGTGTTAAATGTTTCCCTGTTTTTGATGTTCCCATGTTTACGCCGTTACCCTTCCAGCTGTGTTCATCCTGCCGTGTTTTCCCAGTTCCGTGTTTTTCCGATGTGTTCATGTTTTAGTTTCAGTTTTCCCCCCGTGGATGTTTCTTTTGTTCCTGCTTGTTTGTCTTCACTTTGATTTAAAATAAAGAACCCAAATTTAGATCCCACTCCTTGTCTGCCCTCGTCTGCATCCTAACAGAACGATCGACCACCATGGATCTAGTGGTTCTTCAGGCGAACTGTCGACTGCTGAATTTGAGGCAAGGAAGCTGTCCGGTGGAGGATCATGTCCGAGACTTTCTGGAGCTAGCGAGTGCCACAGACTTCCCTAAATCCTCCCTGGTGGTTTTCTTCCGGGATAACCTGACCAGTTCGCTCAAGGAGCGGTTGCCACCGGCGACGCGCGGCTGGACACTCCGCGATTTTGTGGAGGAGACGCTGCTGGCATGTGGCTCGCCGTTCACTGTGGGTGTTGTTGAGGAGGATCCTGCCTCTCCTCCCACAGTGGTGACCCTCCAGTCGTCCATGGCTCATCCTGTTTCGCCTGCCCCACCTGCCAGCAAGACAACCCCACGCCTGCCTTGATCAACAAGCCAACGCTGCCAACTTCGTCTGCCCGGAGGAGGAGGAGAAGAAAGGCTTCCGCTCCCCAGCCCACACTTGCCACGGTCTGCGAGCCTGAGCCCACGCCTGCCACAGTCTGCGAGCCTGAGCCCACGCCAGCCACGGTCAGCGAGCCTGAGCCCACGCCAGCCACGGTCAGCGAGCCTGAGCCCACGCCAGCCACGGTCAGCGAGCCTGAGCCCACGCCAGTCAGTGCCTGTAGCATCGAACGTCAGTGAGCCAGCGCCTGTAGCCTCGACCGTCCCAGAGCCAGCGCCAGTAGCCTCGACTGTCCAAAAGCCAGCGCATCTCGAGGCTTCCAGGGCTCCGCCTCCCGACCCTCCCAAGGCTCCACCTCTCGACCCTTCCAGGGCTCCACCTCCCGAGCCTCCTATGGCTCCGCCTCCTGAGCCTCCCAGGGCTCCACTTCCTGAGCCTCCCAGGGCTCCGCCTCTCGAGCCTCCCAGGGCTCCGCCTCTCGAGCCTCCCAGGGCTCCGCCTCTCGAGCCTCCCAGGGCTCCGCCTCCCGAGCCTCCCAGGGCTCCGCCTCTCGAGCCTCCCAGGGCTCCGCCTCCCGAGCCTCCCAGGGCTCCGCCTCCCGAGCCTCCCAGGGCTCCGCCTCCCGAGATTTCCATGGTTCCGCCTCCCTTGGCTCCGCCTCCTGAGCCTTCCTCGGCTCCGCCTCCAAAGCCTCCCACAGCTCCGCCTCCTGAGCCTCCAGAGCCTCCCTCAGCTCCGCCTCATGAGCCTCCAGAGCCTCCCTCAGCTCCGCGTCATGAGCCTCCAGAGCCTCCCTCAGTTCCGCCTCCTGAGCCTTCTACGGTTCCACCTCCTGAGCCACCCATGGCTCTGCCGCCTGGGTCTTCCACGGCTCCACCCTCCATGGCTCTGCTACCAGAAACTTCCATGGCTCCGCCTACCTCAGCTCCGCCCTCGGAGTTCCCCATGGCTGTCCTGTGGCCGCCTCCCAGGCCTCCTGAACCTGTCCCTGCCCCTTGGACTGCCTTCTTGGCCTCTGTGCCCCCTTGGACTTCCTGTTTGCCCTCTGTGCCCCCTTGGACTGCCTTCTTGCCCCCTGTGCCCCCTTGGACTGCCTTTTTTCCCCCTGTGCCCCCTTGGACTGCCTTCTTGCCCCCTGTGCCTCCTTGGACTGCCTTCTTGCCCTCTGTGCCCCCTTGGACTGTCCATTTGCCCCTTGTGCCTCCTTGGACTGTCTGTCTGCCCCTTGTGCCCCCTTGGACTGTCCGTTTGCCCCTTGGACTGTCTTTCTGCCCCTTGTGCTCCCTTGGACTGTCTGTCTGCCCCTTGTGCTCCCTTGGACTGTCTTTTTGTCCCTGGTGTCCTCTTTTGGTCTGCTAGCCCCCCTCCACTCCCTGGACGATTTAGTTTTTTGTGGGGTTTTTTTTTTTTAGGATCGTCTGGAATCCGATCCTTTGAGGGGGGATTATGTCACGATTCCCTTGTTGTCTGCCCCGTGTTTCACCTGTCACCTGTCATGCACTACATTTCCCATAGTTCCCTGCCCTCATCACTGCCAGCATTCACTCATTGTTTTCACCTGTTTGTCCAGCTGTGTTCATCCTGCCGTGTTTTCCCAGTTCCGTGTTTTTCCTATGTGTTCGTGTTTTAGTTTCAGTTTCCCCCCCCCGTGGATGTTTCTTTTGTTCCTGCTTGTTTGTCTTCACTTTGATTTAAAATAAAGAACCCACATTTAGATCCCACTCCTTGTCTGCCCTCATCTGCATCCTAACATATTCCCTATGGTAAGCCTATAATAATCATTATCATTTTAGAGCTGTTGGGACGGATTTGGCAGCAAATTGCATATTTCATCATTTGTCCGCGTGTGTATAGGTCATGTCTGTAAATGAAGAAAAGAAGGTCCAGAGCTTCAACAGCATGTGTATATGTGCAGAGAAAGGTGTGGTAGTAGTTTGAAGCTGAAAGCTTGTTGCCACAGTTTTATCTTAATTCTTTCGATTTAAAACAGTTTTTCTTGCTCGACAGGGAAGATATTTTATTGGTCCCATAGATAGCCAAGTAGCTCTCTTAGCACAGCAGTTCATTAGATAGAGTTAGCCACTCTAATGGGGCATTTCATTATTGATTGTGATACTGCGGTGCTTTCAATTTCATTTTCGATGAAGGAAGGAAAGACAATGGACATGTTTTACTTGGTATCAATGCCAATGTATAGTGATGAGGTTTATAGTATGCTGGTACCAATGCCAATCTCTAAACCAGTTACTTCATTGGACTATTTGCCTGCTAAGTTTTAATAGTTTCCACCAGTGATGGGCTGGCCATCTGGTGCACAGGGACATTTCCCAGTGGGCCGGTCGAGCACTGGACCAGTTAATTGCCCCACTTTTATTTATTAAGCACTGCCATTTACTGCTGAGCATAGAAAACACAAAATACAAAAGTATGACGAAATGCCACTACCCGATCAAACAGAGCAACACAAGAGCCAAGTGGAACCTGACCTCCTGCACAACTCATCCACTGGCCACAGCTATGAGTTTTCCTCTGTAAATTTTGAGTTCTAATTAACTTCAATGGAAACTATTAATTACATTTTTAAGATCCTGATGAAAGAGAAATATCAGTTAAGAAGTCTGTGACAAGGAGTGCATTGCAGAGCGGCACGCCCGGTGCGGGGTTGCCTAATCAGCGGGAGAGAGAGAGAGATAAAGCAAGAGCTGGGGACGCCAGAGAGAGGGAGAGAGAAATACATGCGGCCGCTCTTTGTGTGTTTATGTTGCGGTGTTTTTAGTTTGATGATCTGTCTGATTAAAGTTCATTGAATTTGGATCTGGCTCCCGCTTCCTTTCCCACAGGAACGGAGATCTTTCACAAAGTCCTACTGTCAAAGCCAAACATAAATTACTTTTTACAGATTTTACTGTTGTTAATATATGTAAATTCACATAAGCCTCCCAACTGAAAGCTTCACAGTCAAATGTACATTATGTGCATTATGAGCGGCTGTGGCTCAGGTGGTAGCGCTGGTTGGTGGTTCGATTCCCGGCCCACATGACTCCACATGCCGAAATGTCCTTGGGCAAGACACTGAACCCAAAATTGCTCCCAATGGCAGGCTAGGGCCTTGCATGGCAACTCTGCTGTCGTGTGTGTGTGAATGGGGGAATGAGACGCAGTGTAAATCGCTTTGAATACCGTTAAGGTTAAAAAGGCGTTATATAAACGCAGACTATTTACCATTTAAAATCTTTGAGTAGAAACACATAAATTTGTGTCAAGTGTACTCAAAACTTTCATGTTACTGTGCTGGACTAAACTAAAGGTTTTAGGTGTAAGCCATTTCCACAAATTTGAGTGAGTGAGTTGGGATTTACAGTATATCATTGCCTAATTTTGTAATACTATTTATTTCAAAACAAAGTCAAAACACCAAAAGATATGCTACTTACCTGATTAGAAGTTTTTCAGATATCTGCCTTTTTTCCCTTTTGTTATTTTTTATTTTTTTTTTTTTTTGAGGAGAGGGGGCACAGTTTGATGTCATCAGTGACATTAATTCTCAAAAGGAAAGGAGAGGTCAGTAGTGAGTAGGCAACTGGCTTGAAACCAGTGGAAATGTCGGTGAGAACAGATCCAGTCTAGTCAGGTTTCAGAGTATTTATTGTACATCCAAGCACGCATTTATGAGAGTTTGTGAGTGTGTGGATTCTAAGTGGAAAGAAAAAGGAATACAAGGTTTAGGTTCCCAATACTCAAAACCATCTCAGGGAAATAGCATCTGCAAACATTACATTAAACTAGAAGACTCACAGGTAATAAACTTAGGTAAACTAATCTAAATGGTGCATGAAGCTACTATCTACATGTACCACAATCCCAACAAATGCATGTCTGAAACAAGTAAAGCACATGCCTATCCAAGCAGACAATCTAATAATGACAGTGCTGAAGGCCAGCTAAATCTTCAAATATAATTTAAAATGTATCTCAACAAATGAGAAGCGCATTTAGACTGAAATCAAGTTATACAATATAATATTTAAAATACAAAACATAAGGCATGTTTGTACATTGTCAATTACACACACAAAATACAGGATGAGGAGTAGAGATCACAGTCCTCTGCACGGTTCAACAAACAAGAAAACAAAGGAGAATCTATGGCCACAGGTGCCATTAATGAGGCCTGTGAGGATGTCCTGATTGGCCTGAGATTGAGTGGGTGGAGCTGGGTGCTGCTAGGGAAATTAAGGGCCTAGGAGGGACGTGGAACTTGCTCTGAGGATGCAGCATAGAAACAAAAGGAAAACTTCCAAACAAGTTCTGATAAGATAATCACCTGCGACCATGTTTACACTCCTCAAACCATGAGATCCATCCGCGTTGAAGAGCAGAGCTGAAGCCCGACTCATGTAATTACCAAAGCATTGTTCCTCTGCAAGTAACTTGCAGTTTTATGCTCCAACTGCTAGAGGGCCAAAAGTTATAGTTTAGCTTTAAACAAGCACCATTTATTTATGTCGCCAGTCGGAGATCACTATATTTTAATAATGTTAAAGAGGTGTGTGAACTTGCAAAAATTATTTTAGAAACAATATGCTCTGGCCCCCACCCTCGCTGGTTATAGTGATGAGGTTTATAGTTGATTATTGTTACTTAATGGCTGGATGTCTGAGTGGTGTGTGGAGAATAGTATAGGACTTATAGACAATTGGAAGAACTTTCAGATTAAAGATTGAGTGCCTATGAATTCCAATTTGGGATGGAATTCATAGACACTTAATCATTAATCTTGTTGTTCGTACAAAATCCTTCAGTTTAAACACTGGGCACCATCATCTACTCAGTTTACTTAAATTAAGACTTGTATTAAACATAGATGACTAACACTGGCATTGTATTCATGCCGTTTAGCCAGAGGGGAATAGCTCTCAGGTACTGACAATTAACATTTGCCATTATGACAATAGGAGCAAGTATTCGCAAGAACAATGTGAAAGGCATTATCTGCTGCCACAGAGAATTCGGTTTAGCACTAGCTACACAACAGTCTCAGCGTAACTCAGAGCTAGAGAAAGAGAACAAAGAGCTACGTGCTAGAGTTTCCTCTTTGACCAAGAAATTGAACCGCAACAAAGCCATAGAAAAAACTGATGTAGAAGAAGTTAGTCAGCCAGATAACATTTACCCTGACTTCAAGCATTTTTTGAAACAGATGTAGCTCTCCAATCAGTAACTGATGTGCCTGTAAATTCAGTCAATGTGTGTGGTGCTAGGAAAAGATCACAGGGAATTGAGGGAACTGAAAGTGTTTCTACCAACTCTTCTGTTGTCCAAATACAAACTGTCGCAAAAGCGCTTGGACCTAAAGATATAGAGAGACTATCCCAGAGCTTACCATCAGCATGCACACAGTTCTCTGAATTTAGAAGAGCATTGATCAGCAAAATGTGTCTATATGACATGTCGTTAACAGAAATCACACAGTTAATGTCACAAATTTTAACTGAATCTGAATTCAACAGTTTTGAATCTCCAGTGACTTCTGAACTACAACATACCAGTAGAAGCGATATGAGAGAAGGTGTTTTGAAGAATATCCTAGGACCCAAAATAGATTGGTCTAGAATTACTAGCTGTGTACAAAAGAAAGAAGAAACTATGAGTGAATATACTGAGAGGTTTTGTCAGTCAGCCGTAACTTACAGTGGAATAGTGGATGATTCTGAAAGTGTGCTCCATGACAAAGGACCACTAATTCGTATCTGGTCAGATGGCCTTGTAGCCGAATACAAAAGAGCTTTGCCATTCCTAGATCTAACTTGGTCTAACAGAACACTCAGAAGTAATTTAGACAGGTTGGCTGCATGGGAAAGAGATGCTGATGTTAAAGCCAAAGTGAGAGTAGCAGCAGCAGCTACATTTAGCACAGCAAAACAAGAAAACCGGTGGTCTAAAAAAGAAGGCAAATGCCACTACTGTGGAAAATTAGGACATTGGGAGAAAGAGTGTAGGAAGAAGTTGCAAGATACAAAAAGAAATGCTATGCATAATTTTACTCCTTCTCAACCTGCTTACAACCCTGAAGCAGTTCCGCAAGTGTCCACTGAAACTTTAGGACAGCTCATTCAGGCTCTTCTAAGAGCACAAAAAGACCAGGAAAAAAACTAATTGTTGGGGCTGTGAGTAGCTACCTTTCCAGTAATCCATCATGATGACAAAATAATTTTTGTGAAAGGTAGCATACAAGAGAAAGAGATAGATTTTTTGCTTGATACAGGTACAGAAATTATAGTTATCCCTACAAAATTGGCTAAAGGTTTAGACATCCCATACAAGAAAACCAAACTTTCTTTAACTGGCGTAATAGGTGAAGATTCTGTTTTGTATGAAACCCCGCCCATAGATGTTCAATTTGGCCCAATTCATTACTATTCTGGTAAACTTGACATAGTCGCTCAAGGTATGGGCCCATGCCTCAGAGCAGTACAGGCAGTTCATCTAGCGCTTCAGGCTTCATCAGGAATGGTGTTAGGACAGACTGTAAACGTAAAATGCCCTCACGCAGTGTCCGCACTAATGAATCAAGCAAAAGTCACTTCTGTCACTTCCTCTCCTTGGGGAAATTGGTTAGCAACTCTCACAGCCCCGAACATTGTTTTACAGCGTGCACCAGTCACAAACCCATCCTCATGTATGATGTCTGCAATGACTGAAGTTTTGTTAGAGGATGAAGGAGAAATGACACTAGATTGTGTTAAGTGGCACGGACCACATCAAGTGATGTTGATTACAGCAGCTGCAGTATTGTGTCAGGGAAGGAAAACCTGGACTCATGTGTCACACTGTAAAGTTGTTCCCCCACCTACAGGGATAGGATAGGACACGGACCAGTGAGGAGCCCAGGGAAGAACCGAATGCAACAGGCGTCGGGGGCCAACCCTGCGGTGAAGACTCCCTCATAGACCTCCCCCATCCACTAGTCCATCCTTACCTCACTGTTCTTTAGGTGTCACAGGAATTGAGAAATAGGGAAAGAAGGGACAACAATAGCAGACTCGGAAAAGGATACAACCATAGTGTTTGAACAAATACTGCTCTACGGTCTTTTGTTTTCTTTCTTCCTCTGTGCAGGTACCACTTGATGGCTGTCCCGAGACACATTTGCACCGACCTCCTCACCTGCGTATGAAGCCACAACCTTCCGGAAAACAACTAGACACACTTCCGAGCCAACTATCACAAAAGAAAAGAAAAAAATACACAACGCAGAGACTCGCATACGGGAACCTTCAGTCATCCATCAACATGATCAAGATTGTCGTACTAATAACCATCATGGACATCGCACAATGTGTGGACTCCAGAAACAACATATTCTTAGAGCTGATGAATATGTCACCATTATCGGCCCTGAATGCTGCACCGGGTTAATGGATCCAACAGAGAACTTTAACAAAATCCAACAAGACATTCTTGATCTTTCAGCAAAATTAAACCAGATGACTGAAGAGAATTCTTCATGGTTCGGAAACTTGTTAGGTAAACCCTGGCTGTGGATCAAGGAAATAGCAATTCTGCTGTTGTTTCTTCTACTGGCATACTATCTATGCATCTACAGTATCAAGTGTTTCATTCAACAAATGAATCACGCCCATCACTAAGAAATGACAGTTCCAAATAGAAAAGACTATTACCCGTAAGAACTTCACGGACCCTAATTGCATGTTTGTTTCAGTGTCAGCATGCAATTACAGAAAATCAACACAGAGTATGCGCTATGTGCCTGTAATGAACACAGGTTACATGAATGAACTTTTAGGTGTCTAAATTTGTACTTTGTGAGAGTTATTAGAACTCTCAAAGAGGGGACTGTTGTATTACAAATTTATTAAATGTTTAATTTAGGTTCCAATACAATAGTATATAAATTGAGAAAGTTTAGTAGATTGAATTTACTATTTGAGGTATAAATTATGTCACAGACCTGCCTGTCAGGGTTTCCAGCAGGAGATTCCTGCCTGTCCTGATCTCTCTATTGTAAGTTAAATTAGTCGGATTGCTGAGACTATCACCTTTTGTCTTTAAATGACTCTTGGAGCCACTGACCCAGTCGTTGAATAGTCCGACTGATTAGATTAGTTTCTGTGCATTCAAATCACACTGTTATGCTGATGAGATCAGGGCTGGGGAATTTCCTGTAACGAGTTGACTCCTGTACCATTTACATGCTTTGTTTCAGAGTGTCTCCACCTCTATGTATAATCAAGTCCCCTCACCCTTGAAAGGTATAAAAACCCTATCGTACTGAGTTATTGAGTCAGACTTGGATGACTACAGCGATGCAACAGCGACTTCTCAATAAAGAGTAAATTCTGCTTAAAGGATATCCCAACGTCTCCTGGTCTCTGCTTCGACGACGAAGAAAAAGTTTACAACAATGCCTATTCACTCTGACTGCAGTGTTGAGGGATTTTGTGGAAATTCTGAAGGCCTGATGGGGTGGAGCTCAGACTCACGTGCTGCTTTGGCTAAGGAGCATGGCTTCAGGCATACGATTTGTGAAAAAGTTGTCACACTTTGCTTGTAAGCGTCGAGGAATAAATTCTGATTGGATAATTTTTTTTATAAAAAATATTTTTTTTTAGATTCATTAGGAGTGGAAAGCGATACATAGGCAAAAATGTCAATGAGAATGAAAGGATGCCATTTTTTTTATTTATTAGGAATGTTACACCAGCAGAGGAGGTTTTGCTGGCCCTGAGAAATTGCCACTGGCCATATATGAACAAATACAATTAGAATTCATATATTTGAGAATTTATGTACACATTTAAATTCCACAAGTGTTTAAAAAAAACATGTTACATATATAAAATTGTCATTTTTGTCATATTCTGTATATTGCATATAGCTACTGTATATAATTTTTTATATCAGTAAAAACCATTTATGAACACTTATTTTCAGCATACAAGTGTTCAGCATATATTGCCATTTTCAGATTCGAAGACTAGGGGAGCGCAGTGCACAAACACAGTTGTTAGATGGGGTTTTAAGCTGTTATATGATCTTGTAACAATGTGCCACTCTCCTGTTTCACTTTATTTTTTTCAAGGTATCAAGGATACACTGTTAATATGTAGATTATACAAACAGCTGCCGTATAACTGGAATGGTTGCGATTGCTTCAGACTTTTCAAGCATTAGTTTTGCTGCTGTCAAACAAAGGAAAGAGATGTGATTACCATAACAACATAATACATTCGATAACTTCATTATGTGTACTATTGTCGGTCATGAGACCGTGTATGTCAATGGAGGAGTACATAAATCATCGTGGATAAAAATTAAATAAAAAGAGTCTGACTGAGTGGTCTAATGGTATTAATCAACCCATTACATAAGAGGTTAAAGGTTCTAATCCGTCCATATAAAACGATATGTTTTAATTAACAAAGATTGCATCTGCACCTCATTTAATGTATAAATTGAGTGGGGACGCAATTGTTTGCATTTTTATATGGGATTCAACTGGAAAAGAGCTCAAACTCACAGCAACAGGAGCAGTCGCAGAAAAGCATGGGACACAAACTAACACAGGGGTAAGTTGACACACGTGGTTTAAACGTTTCCACACCCGGTGGTAAGAGGGAACTTCATTAGTTTACTTGTTGGCATATCAACACTGTGTAGATAAAACAAATTGCGGGAAAATCCACTCCACATCCCAGCCATGAAACACTCGGTTTATACAGGAAGGAAACACACTGCGTGCTGGCACCGCACATTAACAGTCAGCTCACCTGGTTACCCCACAACTGAGAGCAATTAAGAGGAAGAGAGATAAAGGCAAAACACACGCTCTATATACGCACAAACAATACGGCCGAGAAGGCCATCACAATGGGGGGCATACTTCTCTTTTCTATTTCCCGGAAAAGAGCGCGAGCTGCAGAGAAAACGACTCGGTTACTAACGTAACCTCGGTTCCCTGAGAGAGGGAACGACTATTGCGTAAGTAGCTTACGCTATGGGAAAACTCCGTTTCTCGAGAAATATTGAAGTCTTTATGTAAAACGCATTGCAGCTGCACAGCAGACAGTGATGAGCGAAGCAGCTCGGTCATTGGCTGTGCTGCGGCAACTGCTCGAACCAATGACGGGGCGATTTAGAACGTGCCACCAATGGGGGCGCGCCCTGCTTTCGCGCGCTCATAGCCTGCTGAAATTAGCATATGAGGGCTATATAATGAGCATCCCGTCATTCCGGTTCTTTAGGTTCAATCGATTGAAGCGACTGACCAAGCACAGGCACGGCAGCTTACGCAATAGTCGTTCCCTCTCTCAGGGAACCGAGGTTACGTTAGTAACCGAGTCGTTCCCTTATCGAGAGGTCTCTCCTATTGCGTAAGTAGCTTACGCTATGGGAACCCCATGTTAAACGCCGTGTGTGCTGACTTCGCTGTATAAAGCCAGAGGCGGGTGCCTGAGCCTTAAAGCAAAGTGATGTTCCACGAGCCGGCCAGAGGCGAGCTATTTAGTGGGGTATGACAGGGCGCCCTTACCTACAAGGTGGGGTGCTCCTTGTACAAACACAAACACATATCTTATGTACTGAGTTTTTGTGTACTGGTACGCATAATAAACCCTCTAAGCCGGTCAGAGACGGACCTTATAAGGGAGGAGATAATGCCCAGCATGTACATACTGCAGTTCATTCCACAGTCAGACTGATAGAATGTTGGAATGTAGTGAGGGGACCTGTAGGTTATAAATACCTGTAGGTATACCCAGCCTGCCGCCGCACAAATATCTTCAATGGGTATCCCACTCGACCATGCCCACGAGGAGGCCATGCCCCTCGTAGAGTGAGCTCAGACGCCTAAGGGGCATTGAAGGCCCTTGGCTTCATAAGCTAGCGCTATAGCATCCACTATCCAGCGCGATATTCGTTGCTTTGAGACAGCGAGACCCTTAGTTCGGCCGCCAAAGCATACGAATAATTGTTCCGTCTGTCTGAACAGGGCAGAACGTTCCAAATATACTCTGAGCGCCCTGACCGGGCAGAGTAAATTTGCGTCGCCTTCGTCTGCTGAAGACGATAGCGCTGCCAGAGATATCACCTGTGCTCTGAAGGGTGTAGAGAGCACCTTAGGAATGTACCCGTGCTTTGGCCTAAGGACAACTAGGTCCAAATTCCAGGCAAGCAGCGCTTGATGACAGCGCGTGAAGGTCGCCCACTCTTTTAACTGAAGCGAGTGCCAGCAAGAGCGTGGTTTTGAGAGAGAGCTGCATGAGGTGCACGGTTCGGAGAGGTTCGAATGGGGCACCTTTGAGTGCGTCCGGGACCGTGGCCAGGTCCCAGATCGGCACCGAAGGTGGGCGAGGAGGGTTCATCCTCCTAGCGCCTCTTAGGAAACGAACGATCAGATCGTTTTTTCCTAATGAATGTCCTTTATCAGGATTGTGTGACGCCGCTATGGCAGCCACATAGACTTTGAGCGTGGAGGGTGTGCGGCCCGCCTCCAGCAGCTCCTGCAAAAAGGCGAGTACACTCGGTATCTCGCACGTTTTGGGGTTCAAGCCCTTGGTATCACACCAGTCACTGAACACTTTCCACTTTTGGGCATACAAGCGCCTCGTAGAGGGGGCTCGTGCCTCAGCAATGGTTTTCAGAACTCCACTGGGGAGGTTCTCGGGAGGGGCCATGCATGGAGGGCCCACAGATCGGGGCGGGGATGAAGAATCATCCCGCTGGCCTGTCCGAGGAGGTCTTGCCTCAGCGGAATCGGCCATGGGGAAGATTGCATCATCTGTACCAGCTCTGGAAACCATGTCTGGTTTTTCCAGAGTGGGGCTACCAGGAGCACTGCACATTTCACCTCCCTGATCCGACTGATGACCTGAGGCAGCATCGTGATCGGGGGAAAAGCATACAAGGGGCGGCTCGGCCAGATTTGGGCGGCAGCGTCCGTGCTTTTGAGAAGAAGAGAGGGCAGTGCGCGTTTTCCTTGGAGGCGAAGAGGTCGACCTCTGCCTCGCCAAAGGTTCGCCATAACCACTGAACCGTCCGAGGGTGGAGAGACCATTCTCCTGGGAGAACTTTGTCTCAGGATAGCATGTCCGCTCCTTGGTTCAGGACGCCTGGCACGTGCGCTGCTCTTAGCGAGCGCAGGTGGTGTTGTGACCATAGGATGAGCTCCCTGGCCATAGAGTGCAGGGAGCTCGACCTGAGTCCACCTTGGCGATTTATATACGAAACTACCGTCATGTTGTCCGTTCGGACCAGGACGTGTTCGTTTTGCAGGTACGGAAGCAGGGCTCTGAGAGCCAAAGCAACCGCTTTCTTTTCTAGACAGTTTATGTGTAGGCGCTTTTCCGGGTTTGACCAAAAACCGGAAACAGGCCTGCCCTCGTAAAGGGCCCCCCATCCTATTTTGGAGGCATCTGTCGTGATCATTTTTCTCCGCGTATTCACGCCCAGACTCACGCCGGTTTGATACCATTATATGGCTTTCCAGGGCGTCAGGGCTTTTATACAGCCGTGATTCGCTCTGATCAAAAAGTGGCCTGAGCGCCACGCGTGAGTGGGGACGCGGCTCTTGAGCCAGCGCTGGAGAGGACGCATGTGCAACAATCCTAGCTGGAGTACAGCTGATGCCGAGGCCATGAGGCCGAGCATTCTCTGAAATCGTTTGACGGGGGCGTGCGCGCCCGTTCTGAACGATGTTGCGAGGCGTCGAATAGAGAGCGCGCACTGATGAGAGCTGTCATCTGCACTGAGTCTAGCACTATTCCCAGAAAAGAAATATTCTGTCTGGGGGAT
The DNA here is from genome assembly GCF_025860055.1 of Xyrauchen texanus. Lineage (NCBI taxonomy): Eukaryota > Metazoa > Chordata > Actinopteri > Cypriniformes > Catostomidae > Xyrauchen > Xyrauchen texanus. The sequence goes on from NC_068312.1 coordinate 4,456,734, forward strand.
AGCACGCTCTTTGCAAAATTTATTCTCAGACCCAGGCATTGTAAATGGCTGATAGTCCAAGATCTGTGTGTCATTAACTGAACCTCTGATTGTGCTATGATTAGCCAATCGTCGAGGTAATTCAGTATCCGCACTCCCCGCTGTCTCAGGGGGGAAAGTGCTGCATCCATACATTTCGTGAATGTACGGGGGGCCAATGATAGGCCGAATGGTAGTTGCTTTACTGGTATGACTGTCCCTCGAAAGCGAATCTCAGAAAAGGCCTGTGATGAGGCGCTATCGGGATATGAACGTAAGCGTCTTTCAAATCCACTGATAGAAACCAATCCCCGGGGCGAACTTGCGCGAGGATATGTTTGGTTGTTAACATTCTGAACGAGCGAATCATTAACGCTTTGTTCAGATGTCCAGAGATCCAGGATGGGGCGAAGGCCACCGTCCTTTTTCGGGACGAGAAAATAGCGGCTGTAGAAACCCGCCTCGCTCAAAGAGGGAGGAACAGTTTCTATAGCGCCCTTCTCTATCAGTTTGAGCACCTCGGTGCGTAGAACATGTGACACATCTTTCCTCACTTTCGTCTCAACCACCGCTGAAAAGCGGGGTGGTCTGCGAGCGAATTGAAGTGAGTATCCGTGCTTTATTATGTTCAAAACCCATTTCGGCATGTCGGGGATTTTTTCCCAGGCTTCTGCTCGCACAGATATGGGCTGAATGCCGGCTGGGGTGTGTTGCAGTGACGTATGGGCCCCGCCGGCAAATCGCTTTGTGCTAACACAGAATCTACGGCTCTCAGAGGCGCAGGTGCACGCTGAGCAGCTGTAAGTAAAAAGTAAGTAAAATTTATTTGTATAGCACTTTTCTCAGATGAAGATCACAAAGTGCTTCACAACAAAAGAAAGCATAAGCAGCTCTCATAAGTACATCTCAATCACAAAACAAAATAAAATAAAATATAAGTAAAATAAGCAACACTCAAACACATACACAATAGACCGGCGTCAACCATCCTCCAAACTAATCAAAAGCCTCTTTAAAAAGCAAAGTTTTTAGCTGACTTTTAAATTTTTCCACACAATCCAAGCAGCGTATTGAAGGAGGCAAAGCGTTCCACAACCTGGGTGCAACAACTTGGAATGAACGGTCCCCCTAGTTTTAAAATGTGCAAAGGGGCAACTAATAGTCTCTGACCTGTTGATCTCAGACTACGTGAGGATGTACGCAGCTGTATCAGGTCAGAGATGTATGAGGGTGCCTGTCCTTGTAGGGCTCTAAAAGTAAGGACCAGAATTTTAAAGTGCATTCTGAATAGCACTGGTAACCAATGGAGTGAAGCTAAAACTGGAGTAATATGTGCCCTTTTACTCGTGTGGGTTAAAAGCCTAGCAGCAGAATTTTGAACAGTCTGAAGACGACCAAGATCCTTCTTATTAAGGCAGATAAAAAGACTGTTACAATAGTCCAAGCGAGACGAGATAAAAGCATGAATGATCATCTCTAGCTCCGCTTTTGACACTAAGGCTCTTATCTTCGAAATGTTCCTTAACTGAAAGAAACAGTTTTTAATAAGATGTTTTGAATGTTTCTCCAGAGACATGGCCGTATCAAAAACAACTCCCAAACTCCTGAGACTGGGCTGAACAGACGAACCTAAGTCACAAATGTGTTTCTTTATCTGAGGGATGCTCTGCTCAGGGGCAATGATTAAAGTTTCAGTCTTAGCTGAATTCAACATTAAAAAGTTGTCATTTAGCCACTGCTTAATCCTACTCAGACAGTTCATTAAAGATGATAATTTAAATAACTCAGTGGGCTTAAAGGAGCAATATAACTGAATGTCATCTGCATACAGGTGATAAGAGACATCTTGAAACTGGCTTATAATCTGTCCTAAAGGAAGCATATATAGAAGGAAAAGAATCGGTCCCAGGACAGAACCCTGCGGAACACCACTCAATAAACCTGCAGTGTCTGACATGTTCTGATTTATATAAACACTAAAACTTCTACCAGTAAGGTAAGATGAAAACCATTTCAGAGCTGATCCAGATATCCCTAATAGTGCCTGTAGTCTATTAAGCATAATATTGTGGTCAATGGTGTCAAAGGCAGATGTAAGATCCAGCAAAACTAACACTGTATGCTTCCCAGAATCAGCAGACATCAAAATATCGCTTGAAACTTTCACCAGTGCAGTTTCCGTAGAATGTTTTTTACGAAAACCTGACTGATATTTATCAAAAATATCATTATTCTCTCGGCACTGTATTGAGTGCCGAGTGCAGAGGTGCGTGTGAGAGTACAGGCACATGCGCTATTTCCAATATGCTGACAGCATGAGTGCTTGAAACTGTATGAACAATGTTTTGAAGTGGGGGTGCATTCATCATTATGGGCACGCGCGCCACGTTCATAAAGCTTTCCGCATTTAGCGGGGAGTTTCTTAGCTCGCGCATTACATCTGTGATGTTTGCGGCATAGCTGTTTGAAACTGTGTGGGTAGCTGTGTGTAGGGGTGCGTGCAATACAGCAGGCACACGCGCTACACTTATAGCACTTCCCGTTTTCACTGGGGAAGTGTTTATAACTGTGGGAACAGTGCTTGTGTGTAGCGGTGCATACATGACAATAGGCACACGATCTACATGTTTGAGACATCCAGCCTGAGCTGGGGAGGTGTTTGGCACTGTTTGGACAGTATTGATATGTGGGAATGCGCACTTTAGTGTGGACATGTGAACCCCTAGTGACACAGGCAGAAAATGACTCTTTTGGTGATTTCTGTGTGTCGCCGTAAAAACTGGCCCATTGACTGCTGTATAGACATTTCCAGCTGCCTGTAAGGGGACTGGGTAATGTTTTGAATGTTTGAGAGGAAGCAGTCCGGCATCTGCGAGACACGTACTTCCTCTTTTTCTTCCTGCTGCTAGGAAGACTTACGAGGCTCCGTATTCAGGGTGATTCTGGGTCGAGGGCCTCGTTGCTCCTGCGGCTTTCTTTGGCCAGCGGAACGCGAGCGGCGTCGAGCGTCCTTCTCCGGTCTGTTCTTCGGCTGGGAGACGGGTGGCTCTGCCCTGGCTCGCTGCTGCTGCTGGGGAGGTTTTTGAGATGAGCTGGAGCGCTTAGGCAGGAAGTAATGCATAGCTTGCGAATCTTTCCGCGCCGCAGTGAAGCGCTCCGTGAAATCTCTCACCGTAGGTCCGAACAGGCCGCTCGGAGTGACAGGTGCGTCAAGGAAGGGTGCTTTATCCGCGTCCTTCATCTCCATTAGCGTTAGCCACAGATGGCGCTCAAGGACGATCAAGTTAGCCATGGCCCGGCCAATGGATTGGGCGGTGGCCTTTGTGGCTTGCAGAGCTACGTCCGTAGCACTGCGCAGGTACTTAAAAGCATCAGGTTCAGGTCCAGACTCGTCCATAGAGCGGAGAAGTTTGGCTTGAAACACTTGTAGAACCGCCATCGAATGCAGCGCTGACGCAGCTTGACCGGCGGCGGCGTATGCGCGACCGGTGAGAGCTGATGTGGTTCTGCACGGCTTCGATGGGTGAGAAGCTCTGACCTTCCATCCAGCGGTGGAGGGTGGGCATAGATGGTTGGCCACAGTCTCTTCTAGGGGCGGAGTTGCCTCGTAGCCTCTTTCTCTCGCGCCGTCCACTGAGGAGAGCGAAGAAGAGAAAGAAAGCTTTAGGCGAGCCGAGTGCGGGGCTTTCCACGACCTTGTGAGCTCATCGTGCACCTCAGGGAAGAAAGGAGAGGGTCTCTGTCGGGGGGCCTGCCGGCGCCCCTGCAGGAACCACTCATCCAGCCAGCTGCGGGCGGGTTCTTCCGGAGAAGACCAGTCGAGCCCGAGGTCTTCCACGGCCTTAGACAGGATACGGACGATCTCCGAGTCCATACTGGTGCCCGCGCTCGTGTCCGCTGTTGTAGATGGCGCGGGGTCGAACGAGCCCGGCCAGTCGTCAGATGCAGCGTCAAGAGAGAGGCTGTCATCCTTTCCATCGTCGTCCCCTGATGCGCCGAACGAGACGAGACCCACCGCTTCGTTGGAGGGGTGCAGGTCCGCTCTCGTGAAAAGGACCGGCTGCGGGGAGACATCTGGTAGTGGCGATGCACGCGGGGACTGAGCCGGCGTGACATCACCGAAGTCGGGGTACTCTGGCAGCCTCTGTGAGCGGCGCTTTTTCTTGCGCGGCTCGAACAGAGGTGGCAGCATGGGGGCAGCCGGCTCGCTTGCGGTGAAAACGGCAAAGCGAGCGCGCAGCTCGGCGAGGCCCAAGGAGTCGCATTCAGGGCATCCGCCCTGAATGAGTGCAGCTTCTGCATGGTCCAGACCCAGGCAGCGAGTGCAGAGGACGTGCCAATCTCCGTCGTGAAGAGGGCCTCTGCACGAGGCGCAGGCTGAAGGCATTTGAAACAACGCCTTGGAAAATTACTCTTTTAATTCTAAAAAGCGTCGCGGGGGCGAACGCTTGCAGAAGAAAAAGGATATGCGATGCGCGCCGGATGGCGTAGCAGAAGGCTTCGAAGGCGGCTGAAGGTGCCGGCGTCCTCTCAGCAGTCCCGCTGTAAGCGTGTCAACGGCGGCGAAAGACTCCAACAATCCGGAGGATCCAGCGAAGAGAAGGTCTTCGCTGAAGGAGATTAAATCTAAAGAACCGGAATGACGGGATGCTCATTATATAGCCCTCATATGCTAATTTCAGCAGGCTATGAGCGCGCGAAAGCGGGGCGCGCCCCCATTGGTGGCGCGTTCTAAATCGCCCCGTCATTGGTTCGAGCAGTTGCCGCAGCACAGCCAATGACCGAGCTGCTTCACTCATCACTGTCTGCTGTGCAGCTGCAATGCGTTTTACATAAAGACGTCAATATTTCTCGAGAAACAGAGTTTTCCCATAGCGTAAGCTACTTACGCAATAGGAGAGACCTCTCGATAAGGGAACTGCTGCCACTAAACTACATTAATAACAGCCAGAACAAACATTCATCTTAAATTCAAAATAACACATTCCAGTGCTGGATCGGCAATCAAAACGTACACAGATCAAATGAAAACACCAACTCAAGAACTGGAGATTTTTAACAGATGAAATGAGAAATGTAATTAACTGAAGAACGTAGTTACACATACTTCATATACATAATGTACAAAAGAGGGATCCCTTCTAGAGACAACACGAAATTCTTCTCAGTGATATTTTGGGAATCATTCATGGAGCTTGGCTGCCCTCTATTGGACATTTATTGTAATTGCCACTCAGAGTGGCAACAACACACTAGGTTAGAATAGACAAGAATTTGCTAAATTTTCATGAAAATGAAACCATGCATGCAGAAGATATGAAACATTTCCTTATTCCAATGTTTTGATGTTATTGTATCGTGTCACCATGGCAACACAGTTCGATATATCAGAAATCCTTTCACAATTTAGCATCGTGGTTGGCATGATGTCGCCCACATTTGGTACCTGTAGCATGAAATCCCTCTGAGGAGTATATCAAATTCCACAGCATGAATTATTCAAACAATCCAAAAGCCTGCACGAAAGTTGTCTGGCTTGATGAGACCTATATGTGTACAAAGTTTGGTGACTAGCTCAAAAGGGATGTGCTACAGAGCCCCCCGAACAGGTCCATGTTCTATGTGGTGCTGCAAAGCCCCTCCCTGCATGCCCCCCCCAGCAACATTGCTAAGCCATAATGGCCAGTAACTCTGATGTGTGTGCAAACTTTCAAGAGTTTTCACGCATGCTATGTACCCCAAAAGTACAGAAAACATTGAAAAGAATAATAATAATAAAAAATATAGATGCAAGCAGCAATACCGGGGTCAAGACAATTATCGGTACCATGAGCAGCAAAAGAAGCTTTGTGACATGTTTTTGGTCCAATGAACAGTGAATGAGATAGAAAAAGTAAACTTTCAATAATAAAAAAAACATTTAATTAAAAAAATATTTCAAAATAATAATTAGCTACTTCTTAGAATTTTTGTCCAGTATGTGGCGCTGTTCTGAAACTGCTCAGGTAGTATCTGGGGTATGGTGGTTATCATGCAGGGAAGCGTTCAAGAGTTATAAGCCAAAATATAAAGTTTTCTATCTCCTGACCAGTAATAGTGATGACACACACCAAGTTTGGTCCCAATCAAAGTGTTGCGGGGATACAGCCAAAGTTAAACTTTCCACATTTTTCATCAAATTCGTTGAAGCGCCATTCGAAAAGGCTGGAATCGTTATTAAATCGTTGGTCTCGCTATACCCCACTGAATCTAATGAGACCAATTTGATGATTTTATGACAAACTGTTCAGAAATTATAAGCAAAAATGTGCTTTTTTCATATCTCGTAACCACTAGGTGGCACTGTTCCGAAACACAGCAGACACCCTCGCGTCATGGTGCCAATGACAAATAATAAGTTTGTATGAATATGCTAAAGCGTAACGGAGACATACCCTCACGTCCATTTTGGGCATCATTTTATGACTAAATTCAAAATGTCAGGCATAGGAAAATGTGGTATAGTTTGACTCATTATGTAGCACTCTAAAGAGACAATTTCCGATATTTTCTGCAAAAGTGTTCAAGAGATATAAGCAAAAACAATTTTTTTGCTGTCTCCTGACCAGTAGAGGGCAGTGTGCCAAAACACTGTAGGTACCATGTACCAAGTGTTGTACCAAGTAATCAAAGCGTTGTGGAGACATAGCCTTAATTTCAACTTTGCAAGTTTTTTAGCAAATTCATTGAAGCGCCATTCAAAAACAGTATGGTCGATCAAAATTCTGTAAATAACATTTTGTCGTAAGTGCCTCTAGATGATGAAGGCCAATTTTCCTGCAAATCAGACAAACAGTCTAGGAGGAGTTTGAAAAAGTAGGTTTTCAAAACATTTAAGAATGGCGGACAGGAAGTTTGCTCAATCATGACATAATAGGTATCATTGTTCTCGGCATGAACCACAGAATCTATCAAGACCAGTCTCATGACAGTAGGAAAAATTATTCAAAAGCTTTTAGCATTTTTAGAAATAGCATTATAATGTTTGACCACAAGTTGGCGCTGTCCCAAAACCTTTTGAGTCCCTTCAGAGCATGGTGCCAAAGACACATACAGAGGTTCGTAATGATACACCAAGTCGTTCATAAAATACAGCAGTTTATGTCTAAATTAAAAATGGCCAACATCCAAAATGGCCAACATTTTTCATATCGCTTGACTCGCTATATCCTACTGAATCTAATGAGACCAATTTGATGATTTTATGACAACCTGTTCAGAAGGTATAAGCAAAAATATGCTGCAGGCACCCTTGAATCATGGTGTCTATGACAAATAATAGGTTTGGTATGAATACACCAAAGTGTTAAAGAGATACACCCTCACGTTTGTTTTGGTGTGCTCTCCATGGAATTCCTTGAAGCGCCATTCAAAAACAGTATGGTCGATCAAAATTCTGTAAATAACATTTTGTCGTAAGTGCCTCTAGACGATGAAGGCCAATTTTCCTGCAAATCAGACAAACAGTCTAGGAGGAGTTTGAAAAAGTATGTTTTCAAAACATTTAAGAATGGCGGACAGGAAGTTTGCTCAATCATGACATAATAGGTATCATTGTTCTCGGCATGATCCACAGAATCTATCAAGACCAGTCTCATGACAGTAGGCAAAATGAGTCAAAAGCTTTTAGCATTTTTAGAAATAGCATTATAATGTTTGACCACAAGTTGGCGCTGTCCCAAAACCTTTTGAGTCCCCTCAGAGCATGGTGCCAAAGACACATACAGAGGTTCGTAATGATACGCCAAGTCCTTCATAAAATACAGCAGATTATGTCTAAATTCTAAATGGCCAACATCCAAAATGGCCAACATTTTTCATATCGCTTGACTCGCTATATCCTACTGAATCTAATGAGACCAATTTGATGATTTTATGACAACCTGTTCAGAAGGTATAAGCAAAAATATGCTGCAGGCACCCTTGAATCATGGTGTCTATGACAAATAATAGGTTTGGTATGAATACACCAAAGTGTTAAAGAGATACACCCTCACGTTTGTTTTGGTGTGCTCTCCATGGAATTCCTTGAAGCGCCATTAAAAAATGGTATGGTTTATCAAAATTCTGTTTTCGTGCAAATCGGACAAACGGCCTAGGACGAGTAAGAAAAAGTAGGTTTTTCAGAAAACTCCAAATAGCCATTGTCCAAAAAGGCAGACATATAAATGTTTCATATTGTTGGACTTGCTAAATTTGCAAACATTTTTCATATCTCGTGACCACTAGGTAGCACTGTGAGAATCGGATATACAGCCTAGGAGGAGTTCGAAAAAGTAGCTTTTTTAGAAAATTAGAAAAGCATAAACATTTTATAAAATGCAATAAAAAGAAGATATACATTTTGTAGGCCTTGGTGCAAGGAATTAGAGAAAAAAAGTATTTAATCTTTAGAAGAACAATAGGGCTCTCAGACTTTCAGTGCTTGGGCCCTAAAAAGCAACTGCACCCACCTTCAGTTGTATTACTTCACCACAAGGAGGTGAATTTCTTGCCAAATCCAGAGATGGCTGTTCCGGTTTCAGCAAAACAGAGGTAAATCAGAAAAATAAGAAATATTTTAGATATTAGGGTTAACATTGATCAGTAAGAGGGAAAGAAGGGGAGAAAAAGTCTATTTAATTTAACGTTTCACATACGAATGATTGGGGTTTACAACAAGATGAGGAAAGAATATGTAATTGGTTGTTCTAAAAGCCATTCATTTTAGTAAGACCCAACTCGTACGATTTCGCCAACTCATAGGCTACTATTCTCATGATTAGGTTGACTAAAAACCAATCCATTGTAATTGACCAAAAATATTATACATCTTGGAAACTCAGCTGTCCATAATCAACAAAACAGAATTACATTTGTATTTTTTTTATCTTAACCCATCTCCACTCACTGCTCACCTTCTCCTAATTTGCCAGCCTGCTCGGCAGCCCCTCCAGGCAAAATTTTAGACAGCATGCTTTCTCCCTCTACACCTGGTTGACCTGCAGCAGCACTGCCTATTCCACCAGGCCTTGGAGCAGCCTTGGAACCTAGAGAATTGCATAAGAGAGTGTTACTTTACAAGTAACCATTTCAAATACAGACTAGTCTCAGTCCACAGACCATACGTCAGATTGCATATTGCACTCCAAAGACTGGAAGCACTTACCAAATTCACAAACTAAAATATGACTGTCAGGAACAAGGAGTGAGGGTGCACCTGTTTTTAGCAAAGTTGTGTTCACAAGGTACTAGACTGGTACAATAACCCCTTCTGAGAAATAACTTATCACTGGATCTGTCCAAGATTGCCAGGTTGTTGGCATTAAATCTTTAAAAGTTACCAAGAGTTTTGTTTTATTCACTCAGAGGTGAGTAAACTAGATATCCATGATCAAAACAGTAACATGTATGGGAGACCTGTGCTAGTTGTCACACAGGGCATTGGTCACAATGGCTATCAGTAGCCTAATGATAAGATTTGGAGTCAAAAGTCTAATTGTGCAGTGTTGGTTTCAAACATCTAGTTCAAAACCTTTTAAAATTAGAATAAGTTTTGTGAATTTTACCCTCCCAAGTAAATTTTCACTATCATATTTTTGTTATAGATCTTATGTAAAAAAGTGATCTTAATCAATACACACTGGCATACATTATTTCAAAGATTTTAACTAAAAGTTTTAAAAATATTCTTAGGACAGTTATTTTTCATGAAAGTCAGGGCATGTTGTCATATTTTTTTAATGTCATAAATGTATACAATTGATCAGTTACAATATTTTTTGGCCAAAACAATGTTTTGATATTTTTGTTACGTTTTTCATTTTTGTTAAATAATTATTTTGTGCCTCATAATGGTTTTACATCCAGAATTTTGTTGAAAATCATAATAGGCTGTCTAATAGAGCATACACTTAAAGTGTGCTGTAGATTTAGTTTTTGGTGGTAGTAATGGGGGGTGAGGGGGAAATATGGTACCTCCATGTTCACATTAAACCTACACCATAGGTTTAATGGCAGGTTCCACTATGACAACTTACCCCTTATAGCCCAAAATCTGGCTACATGAGACTAAATTCATGTTTCTAAGAATTGTATAATAAGTTGGTAGGAAGGTAAATAATTGCTTAGAGCCATTTCTGCAGCTAATGTCATTCTCATGGCAAGAACAGTGTTGTTCAAGTATTTATCAACAAGTACATAAAGAACTATAATGTATATATTAATTAAATAAATACAGTGGGGTAAAAATTATGTAAGATGTTTAAAATGCACATGTGATCAATATTCTAACACTTTTCTAGGTAACATTTTACTAAACACATCCTTGTGTTTTTTTTTTAAATAAAATCGTTGCCTAATTGCTTCAAAAATGTGATGGTTACTGTTGTAACCTCCGTTCCCTGGTGGAGGGAATGAGACGTTTTGTTGAATGTGGTGACACAAGGGGTCTTTCTTGAGAGCCTCAAGAAACCGTGTTATGTGAACTGCTGACACAAGGTGCAAGCAAGCTACTGTGTGCTAGAGCAACTGTATCGGCCGCACGTAACCCTCTCCAACGCCCCCAGAAAAACGTGTCATATACAGACCGTAGGTTCTCAGCACCCCTAAGGGGGGAACAGGTGACATAACTATCATGTGAGAAAGCCGGACAGCCATGGCCTTTTCTCTCTCTATGTTTCTCGTAATGCTATGAAATGCATTGGGGAATGTGATCTTTTCCATTCCTATTCTTTCAGGGGGAAAAGTCCCTGCGGAGACAACATCCTGCCCAGACTGGGGGGAGGTAACATATATGGCCAATACGTCAAATGGGTTGTAAAGCCACACGTGGAAGTGGCGCGGTGGCAGGTCCTACCTGGTGAGGGAGGAGCTCTACAAGCGCAGATGGACTGCCCAAGGGAGACTTGGGTCTGCCAAAAATACATCACAGAGAGTTGCCTGAATAGGGAATTAGGCCTGTGGAGCCCTACCCCAGTACAGAGCACTTGAGGCTCATAGTAGGTCTGGTCACAAATTCCTCAGCTGAATTCACAGGCCAGAAGGCTAGGGAGGAATAACATCCAGGAAGCGAGAGCTTCATGGCTAACCTGGGAGAGAGAGCACACTGGATCACTTTGGTGAAGGGCGCTAAGTGCAAGCAGAACCCGGTCGGCTGTTCCATAGATGTCTGCTTAGGGAGGTGCCGTTGGCCAATGCCCACAAGGATGCCACACTTCTCGTCGAGTGTGCTCGAACCCACAAGGGGGTGGGCATGGCTTGAGTCTGGAAGGCCAAGGAAATGGCGACGACGACCCAGCGGGCAGCCTCAGTTTGGAGACAGCATTCCCTTTCCACCATCCACCGAAGCAGACAAAGAGCTGCTCAGAACATCTACAGCTCTGTGTGCAGTCCAAATAGATACGCAAAGCATGTACCGGACACAGCAACGAAGGCTGGGTCTGCCTCCTCCTGCAGCTTGCTTGCAGGTTCACCACCTGGACCCTGAAGGGGGTCGTAGGAACCTTGGGCACGTAGCTTGGTCCCGGTCTTAGGAAGACGTGAGTATCTGCCGGACCGAACTCCAGGCAAGTGTTGCTGACAGAGAACACTTGTAGGTCCCTAACTGTCTTGATGGAAGCTAGCACAATCAGGAGGGCCGTTTTCAAGGAGAGGGCCTTGAGCTCAACTGAGGCAAGCAGCTTGAAGGGGGGTCTCTGAAGACCCGAAAGGACCAATGAGAGATCCCAGGTGGGGAACAGGCTCGGCCGGGGAGGATTCAGCCTCCGGGCACCTCTAAGGAACCTGATAATCAAGTCATGCTTACCCAAGGACTTGCCATCCACTGCATCATGGTGGGCTGTGATAGCGGCTACATACACCTTCAAGGTGGAAGGGGACAGCCTCCCCTCCAACCTTTCTTGCGGGAATGAAAGCACTGACCGAACTGCGCATCTCTGCGGGTCTTCAGACCGGGAAGAACACCAATTTGTGAACAAGCACCATTTTAGGGTGTAAAGCTGCCTGGTAGAGGGCGCTCTAGCTTGGTTGCCACAGGGTGACACGTACCTGGGAAAGAAGGTCCTTCCTCGTGGGAATTTGGGGCATGAGATCCAAAAACGAAGTCCGACTAGGCCAGTAAGGAGCCACTAAGGTGACTTGTTCCTCGTCCTCCCTGACCATGCAGAGCACAAGTGCATGAAGGCTCACTGGAGGAAATGCGTACTAGCTCAGCCCCCGGGGCCAGCTGTGTGCCAGCGCGTCTGTCCCAAAAGGGGCCTCTGTTAGGGAGTACCAGACGGGCAGTGGGAATTGTCTTGGGAGGCAAAGAGATCTACCTGTGCCATGCCGAACCGGCACCAAATCAGCTGGACCACCTGGGGGGGAGCCTCCACTCTCCACTGAGCGAGACCTATTGCTGCTAGATATGAATGGCTTGCAGCGATCTGAGTCGCTGCTGACTCCAAGGGAGGAGATGTTGTGACATATGACGAGAGTGCATGGCGCCATGGCGATTTACGTACGCTACCGTCGCGGTGCCATCTGAATGGATAAAGACGTGCTTGCCCCGAATCAGCGGGAGAAACCTCCGCAGGGCAAGGAATACCGCCAGCAACTCTAGGCAGTTGATGTACTAACGCAGCTGGGGCCTTGTCCAGGAGCCAGCGACTGTGTGCCCATTGCACACAGTGCCCCAACCCAGTTGAGAGGCATCTGTGGTGACCATGACACATCTGGACACCTGCTGTAGGGGGACTCCAGTCCTCAGAAAACAGAGGTCTGTCCAAGGGTCGAAAGTCTGATGGCACGAAGGGTTGATTAACACACAAGGTATCTGCCTAGGCACCATGCCGATCTCGGGACTCGAGTCTGAAGCCAGTGCTGAAGCGGTCTCATATGCATCAACCCGAGCCATATGCCATATGCCCTAGGAGCCTCTGGAACTGTTTTACTTGATTATTGTGTTAATGGAGTATGCGGATGCCCACTTCCCGTAGCGAGGCAAGGGCTGCTTCTGCTGGCCATCGAACGTGAACCGTAGGAAGGTTGCGTGATGCGGACTGCATCAGATTGGTTTCCAATGTTTTCTGCAGACTGGAGAAAAGACTCAAAGCACTTACCTTGCTCCTGGCAGGGGTCCTGTGAAGACGGCCTCAGAACTCGTCAGCGCCGGCCTGCCGGGGATGGGCAGTCGCCGTCCGGAGGCAAAGTAACTGCGACCGGGGAGCTGGGACTGTGGTTTTTGGTGCCGGAGTGCCATGAGAACGGCGCGCACCGGCTAGATGACCCAGGAAGTGAGGAAATTGCCATTTTATTTACAATGTGGGAAAACAAGGATTTTCCTGCCAGCCCTCCACTGGGGGATGGAGTGGTCTTTGTACCAGCTCCGGAGGGAACGTCTGACTCCCTGGTTCTTCCATCTCAGGAGTGCTTAGGAGCCTTCCGGGTCCTAGAGGAGGTACTCGACTGCGGGGCTGAGACCTGGGCCCGGGTTGAGGCAGAGCTGCCTGTTGCCTAGATGCAGGGGGATGCCCTCGGCGGGGCACGGCATGATGTGCGAGATCGCTTCCGTCTGCCTCCTTACCACCGAAGACTGCTGGGCGAAGTCGTCGATGGTGTCGCTGAAGAGACTGGGGCATTGAGAAAGCGAGCATTGTCAACATTGCGCATCTGGACCATGTTCAGACATAGGGGACGTTCCTGAACCACGAGGGTGGCCATCGCCTGCACCAGTGCCCGCGCTGTGACATTCGTGGCTCTGACAGCGAGGTCAGTGGCAGAGCGCAATTCCTGCAGCATGTTGGGGTCAGGACTACCCAAGTGCAGATCTTTAAGTGCCTTGGCTTGGTGGACTTGCAGGAGAGCCATGGCATGCAGGGCGGAGGTGCCCTGTCCAGCAACGCTGTAGGCTTTCGAAGTCAGTAACGAAGTAATCCTACAGGCCTTGGAGGGGAGAACCGGGTGGGGGGGGGGGCGGAAGTTTCCAGTCCAGCCTTGCACTCATGGCGGCCTGGGAAAACATAGCGGACATCCACATGTCAGCCTTAGACCAGGCGAGTAGACCTGAAGGTGGCAGCCCAGACGAGTCTTTAGCACCAGATGCCACTGTGACGCTCTCCGATGCAGCGGCGCAATCATCATCCAGATCACGGGGTCCGAGTGAGACAACAGACTGTCTGTGAGGCAAGCTGGTCTTACATCAGATCCAGAGTGAAGCAAACGAGCGTGCTGGGGGGGCATGTGGTTTGCCATTGCCATGGGTGTGTACATTGCTCTCCCCAAATCGCCTTCATCGCCAGCCGTGCCGGCCTTAATCCTGTAAGAAGAAGCCACAGTGTGTGTGGGGGTGGGGGGGGGGTGGCTGAAGTGGACGGGAGAAAGCCGCGATCGCAACATTTCCATGGCTATGTTCTCGCAATGAGAACATAAACTAATCATAAATGCTGCGTGATCGCATGTGATCGCATCCCAGACACGCGAGGCAGCACTTATGACCGGCAGGAGCGGAAAGAAAATGACCGCATCCAGGAACTACACAGAGGTAGTCAGACATCTTTAAAAAGACGCACCTTGAAAAGGACGTTCAACGCCAACGGTGTATTGCTCTTTTGTGACTGAAAATACTCTCTTTTAGAGGGGAAAGGTACTTCTGTAAAAGAGTGTATACCTCTAAAAGAAAAGCGATGTCTAAGCGCCCAGGGGCGTGGACTGCGCAGCGTGCAGAGAGGGAGAAAGTCGTTGGTAACATGCCCTAGATCCAACAGCAATGCTCTGATAGAGGTGAGTGGAACAGTAGTGAGACTCAGCTTGCTGCTTCACAACCGCTCGGCTCCGAAGAAACAATCTGGCTGACAGACGCACGCCCGCTTCCCTTTATACCCGTATGTCTGCCAATTTCTCATTGGCCTTTTCTCAAGTTCAGAGGTATGCAAGGCTCTCAAGAAAGACCCCTTGTGACACTACATTCGACACAATTTCGAGTGAGTGACAGAAGGGGAATCTAGTAAAATATGTTTAAAAGACAGTGGAGTCTTGCAGGAATGACTTTAAGAATTGCATAATAGGAAGGTGTTATAATAAATTACAGGCAGCACTACATTGTTACAGAATCCTTTTTTAAAAGATAAATGGTGTAGAATTTGAGAACATTTACCTATTCCTGTGAGCGGGGGTTGTGCGGTTTTGGCAGGGTGAATGGGGACTGCTTTTGCTCCAATAGCAGTGGCAGGCTCTGGCTTAATCTATTGGAGAAAAGACAAGTGGTCAATGTAAAAATTTAAACAATATATCAAAACTCTTTAAAAATGTTTGTTCAGTTAAATGTTATTATATGTAATGTTTGTAAGAGAAATAAATATTACACATGGAAATATGGTGAAACTGTAATGTTTATGTGTGTTTTTGTTCATGTTTTGTATTTAATGTCTTTTCTTTTGAAATTAGGTTCTTGTTTCATGTCATATATTTTGTAGTGTGACTTCCGTCTTGTAATGTGATCCTCGTGTTTCATGAGTTTTGTTCTACTTGGTTTATAGCCATGTCTTTTCATTGGTTCATGTTTGAGTCTTATCTTGTTACACATTTCTGTGTATTTAAGCCCACATTCAGGTATTATTTATGTAATGTTGGTGCAACAGTGTTCATGCTATTGGTCTAGTCAAGTCAAGTCATTGTTTATAGTCAAGTCAAGTTTATTTATGTCAAGTTTAGGTCATGTTCTGGGGGGTATTCCAGAAAACAGGTTATGCGACATAGTTTACTCTATAACCTCAGCTTTCTGTTCCAAAAACTGAGGGAACTTTCAGGGTATGATAGTAGCCATAGCAATTTACTCTCTGAACATAACCTGCTCCGGAGTAGATTATGATCCAGATTTAGTTTATTTCAGGTAGATACAGTCAGGTCCATAAATATTGGTTTAAAACAGGAAGGCCAGATTAGAGGTGCCAAACAACATCTAAAAAAGCCTTCACAGTTCTGGAACAATATCCTAGGGACAGATGAGACAAAGATCAACTTGTACCAGAGTGATGGGAAGAGAAGAGTATGGAGAAGGAAAGGAACTGCTCATGATCCAAAGCATACCACCTCATCAGTGAAGCATGGTGGTGGTAGTGTCATGGCGTATGCATGTATGGCTGCCAATGGAACTGGTTCTCTTGTATTTATTGATGATGTGACTGCTGACAAAAGCAGCAGGATGAATTCTGAAGTGTTTTGGGCAATATTATCTGCTCATATTCAGCCAAATGCTTCAGAACTCATTGGACGGCGCTTCACAGTAGAGATGGACAATGACCCGAAGCATACTGCGAAAGCAACAAGGAGTTTTTTAAGGGAAAGAAGTGGAATGTTAAGCAATGGCTAAGTCAATCACCTGACCTGAATCCGATTGAGCATGCATTTCACTTGCTGATGACAAAACTGAAGGGAAAACGCCCCAAGAACAAGCAGGAAGTGAAGACAGTTGCAGTAGAGGCCTGGCAGAGCATCACCAGGGATGAAACCCAGCGTCTGGTGATGTCTATGCGTTCCAGATTTCAGGCTGTAATTGACTGCAAAGGATTTGCAACCAAGTATTAAAAAGTGAAAGTTTGATTTATGATTGTTAATCTGTCCCATTACTTTTGGTCCCTTAAAAAGTGGGAGGCACATATAATGTTGTAATTCCTACATCGTTCACCTGATTTGGATGTAAATACCCTCAAATTAAAGCTGAAAGTCAGCAGTTAAAGCACATGTTGATCGTTTCATTTCAAATCCATTGTGGTGGTGTATAGAGCCAAAAAGATTAGAATTGTGTCGATGTCCCAATATTTATGGACCTGACTGTATTAGTACGATTTTTCAGAGCCTGAAAAATGTGTACGTATTTCAGAGCCTGTCAGCGCATGCATGCCCTTTTAATAGCGACACAGTGGGCGTAAAAAATCAGATTACGCACAATATTATACTTTTAAAGCAATATATAACAGTTAACTGCAATCTTTACTTTACCTCACAAATATTATTTACTCAGGCATTTCCATTCTCACACCACAGATTTGCATTCAAAAGTGAACAAACTGTGTACATTTTGCTATAACTTTTAATGGAAAGGTTTTAATATTGTTATATTTTTTAATGCAGAACACATTGGAAAGTACCACACACTCTTCACTGTGAAGACAGGGCTTTATGTATTAATATTTAGCCCTTCTAACAAATTATTTTTATTCTATAAATTTCATAGAATAAAATTGTTGTAGCACCCTTATTCTATTTACAGTTACTTCAGTCAATGAATATTAATGTTATATAAATATAAATATATAAAATTACATTTCATAGTACCAATATGTATGTAATGTCTGCCAATTAAAAGCTTAAGAAATTTATCACTTGTTATTCTTCTTCACTAACTAGATAATATGTGATAATTTCACAGACCACAGATATAGAGGTTAGAGATTTTATTTCTTATCACTCTAACTCATGTAGGCTACTGTACATATAAATGCACACATTTTCAGACTTATTCATTGTACTCCCTTTATTATCTGAAAATATAAATGAGACATGCTGTCATTTAGAGTCACCCACAGTGCCCTCATTTAGCTGGTGGTCAGGTGATTCAATGAAAAGATGTATCTTTCTGATGCTCAGCCTCCTCTGCTCCATCAGAAACTGTACATGGTCCAACACTAAATAAAATTTTTGTTTTGCCTTTCATTAGGGACCTTTTACAGCTTCTTATTAACAAGGAAGAGATCTGTTACTTTTCCCTAATGCTGAGATCATGAGCATCTATAATGTATAGTCAGACACATGATCTTCAATTAAAACAACATAATTTCATTCCGTACCAAGCTGCTGGAGGCAGACGGACCCTACTGTACCAACATGACAAGTTTTAATGCCACATCAAATGAGAAAGGAACACACGGCCATGTAACTCCTATCATTGTACACCTCTGTTACAGCAGATCTTCATCTTATAATTAAATAAATGGAAAATGATGACAACTGTGGGAAATTAAAGGTCAGGGCTGGACAGGTAATCTTGCATACCGGGCGGGCTGGTGGGTCGGTTTAGCGATAAGCTAAAATGAGCCGGGGGTCACGTGGGACACCGAGCATGTAGGACGTGTCTCCCTTTTGCTCCGCGAGTTTGTGTTTATTTTAACTTTTTAACACAGTTTCTTTTCACTAATTTGGCCGGTGTACATTTGTGACAATTACTTTGTCAGTTTTGGTGTGTTTCGGGGGAATCTCAATCGACAATGTCGTCTGCACGTGGAAACTCGGCTCGCACAGGTCGTACTAAGGCTTCTCCCTCGACTGAGCCCGCATCTCCACCGAAGGTGTTCACAGACCCAGAGTGTGCGCCTAATTTGGATCACCTTCAGGCTATGTTAGACCAGTTGAAAGGGGACATTTGCGGAAAAATAGACTTGCTGTCTTGCGAGCTTCGAGAGGACATTTCTTCGGTAAGAGAGGAGCTTAGACACGCAATTGAACCGATGCAACAAAAACTTAGCTCTCATGATCAAGCTATCACAGAATTGCAGCGCGCGTGCACTGACCATAGTGACCTGCTAACTTCACTGGATTCAACAGTTTCCACGCTGAAAATCCGAGGTTAAACTGCTGGCCGACAAATGTGAGGACTTGGAGGGTAGAGTGAGGAGGAACAACATATGGCTGGTAGGTGTGCCGGAAGGGGCCGAAGGTGTGCACCCAACCAAATTTATTGCCCAGCTGCTGATGGACTCCCTCGGTCTGGGGGAGTTGCCCCTACTTGATCGTGCGCATCGCACTCTCCGATCCAAGCCCAGTGATGGTAAACCACCCCAACCCTTTGTGATTTGTGTGCACTTTTTTCACGTGAGGAATGACATTTTACTCCGGGCTAGCGAGGCTCCTCTTCTCCATCAAGGCAAGAAACTGTTTCTCTTTTCTGACTACACTTAGTCAGTTGCAAAGAAACGCGCTGCATTCGCGGACGTTATACGTCTGTTACATTCATGTTCTGGAGTGAAGTTTGGATTGAGGTTTCCTGCGACTCTAAAGATCACTCTTCCCGGTGGAGCTACACACACCTTTGAGGACCCAGCCACTGCAATGGACTTTGTCAAGGTGAACTTAAAGTCTGGTGTCTCTTCTGGAGCTACAGTTTGAAAGCGGCTGGCAGTTTGTTTGGTAAACTGGGGGTTAATTTAACCCGGTTTCTGATGTTTAAATTCGTGTCACTTGGACTTGAGTCACTTTTCATATTTTGCTACTGTGTGTGTTTATATATTTATTTTATGCTTTATCACAAACTCGCATGAGCACTACTGGTTTGTGCTGTTAACGGAGTGTGTTAGGATGTTTTTGGTAGATTGTGGGATTTGCACTTATTTGGGAAGACGCTTCAGCTCGTGGGGTGGTGGGTGGGTGGGTGAGGAGTTCTCCCTTTTTCTCTCCTTGTGTGTTTTGTGTTTTGTTTAATCAGGTCACCCATGTTTTAATTTATTTCTGTGACTGTTATACATTCCATGATGCAGTGTACACTAATACTTGACTGGCATGCAGCAGTCTAGGATGCCTCGACAATCATGGCTAGGACTCAAATTTGTTAGCTGGAACTGTAATGGTCTAAATCAGCCTATTAAACGTAGCAAAGTTCTTCACCATCTTCAACAATTAGGAGCCCATATTGTTTTACTTCAAGAAACTCACTTAAAATCTTCCAGCCATATCAGATTAAAGAGGAGGTGGGTCAGTCAAGTTTTCCATTCTAGTTTTAATTGTAAATCTAGGGGTGTTGCAATTTTGATTCACAAATCGGTTCCTTTCGTGTGCTCTAATGTAAAAGCTGACCCCAACGGAAGGTTTGTGTTTGTAACGGGTCAGCTATATAGTAATTCTGTGATTCTGGCTAATGTGTATGGCCAAACTGGGATGATGACAATTGCTTTCCATCAATTGTTCGCCAAATTACCTGACATGTCCACACATCTACTTATTATGGGGGGTGACTTCAAAGGTTGGCTTAATCCGGTATTAGATCGGTCTTCTACTAGACCAGGAGTGCCCTCAAAGTCTTCTAAGACCATTTTATCCATTATGGATGAGTTCTCGGTCTCTGATCCATGGCGCTTTCTTAATCCGTCTGGTAAAATGTATTCTTTTTTCTCTCATGTACATCACTCCTTTTCTCGTATTGATTATTTTCTCCTGGATAACCGCTTTCTCCATTCTGTTCAATCTTGCTCTTATGATACTATTCTAATATCAGATCATGCCCCGACCACACTGGAGTTATTCATACAGGAGCGCGAACGTACGTGCCCCCCCTGGCGTCTCAATACGCGCCTGCTATCTAATGAGGATTTTGTTAAGTTTGTTTCTAATCAAATTGACTTTTTCTTACTACCAACAGTACTCCAGGGATCTCAGCCTCCCTTCTTTGGGAGACTTTGAAAGCATACATTAGAGGTGAAATTATTTCATACAGCAGCTATGAGAATAAACAAAGGATTTGTTTTTTAAAGGAATTGAGGTTACGAATCTCCCAACTGGATAATATCTATGCTTCCTCCCCATCCCCTAACATATATAAGGATCGTCTCTCTCTTCAGGCTGAGTTTGATGTTCTTTCTACTAAAGAGGTTGAGGAGCTCTTATTTAAGGCTAAATATGGTTATTATGAATCTGGGGATAAGGCGACCAAACTTTTGGCCCATCAGCTTCGACAGGCTTCCTCCTCTCAGCAGATTTCACAAATTAATACTCCTTCTGGCGTCACTACCGATCCTAAAAAAATTAATGATCAGTTTAAACGGTTTTACTCTTCTTTATAGACTTCTGAGGTATGGTCTGATCTGTCTGCCCTGGATAGTTCTTTTGACTCACTGGAGTTGGTTAAGGTAGATGCTGATATTGCTGAGCAGTTACAGGGGCCAATCACCATAGATGACCTTAAATGGGCAACATTTTCTATGCAGTCTGGAAAATGTCCAGGCCCGGATGTTTTTCCGACGGAGTTTTACAAGACCTTTTTTGACAAATTAGCACCAGTTTTGATAGAAATGTTCAATGAATCTCTTACTCTTTCTAAATTACCTCAGACTCTAAATCAGGCCTCCATATCATTACTCTTAAAAAAGAATAAGGACCCTCTGTCCTGCTCAAGTTATCGTCCAATTAGTCTTTTATCTGTAGATTTAAAACTTCTGTCCAAATTATTAGCTATGCGACTGGAATCTGTTTTGCCTTTAATAATCTCTCCTGATCAGATAGGTTTTGTCCAGAACAGAGATGGGTTCTTTAATCTCAGACGACTTCTCAATGTTGTTTATAATCCTTCTACGTCAATGGGGCCGGAAGCCGTAATCTCATTAGACGTGGAGAAGGCTTTTGACAGAGTGGAGTGGAACTACCTTTTCTACGCTTTGGAGAAATTTGGTTTTGGCCAGGAGTTCCTTTCTTGGATTAAGTTGCTATATTCATCCCCTGTGGCTTCAGTCAGAACTAATGACACCCATTCAGAGTATTTCCCTTTGCACCGCTCCACTCGTCAGGGCTGTCCTCTGAGTCCTCTTTTATTTGCTGTTGCTATTGAACCTCTGGCTATTGCGCTTCGTTTAGAGCCACGCATCACTGGAATTACAAGATATGGTCTTGAACAGAAGGTCTCCCTCTATGCCGATGATTTATTACTATATGTGTCCAATCTCTCTATCTCAGTTCCAGCTTCTCTTGACATCCTTAGTTCATTTGGTCAGATTTCAGGCTATAAACTAAATTTGGACAAGAGTGAGCTGTTTCCTTTAAATCAAGGTGCCCAGAATGCTGCTCAGGGTTTCCCATTCAAAATTGTTCCATTTGGCTAAATACCTTGGTATCTGGATTTGTGACCGATTTGAAGATTTGTTTGATTATAATTTTGCCCCCTTGTTAGATCAGATACGGATGGACTTTCAATGGTGGTCACTGTTGCCTCTTTCCCTTGTGGCCAGGGTCAATTCGGTTAAGATGAATATCCTTCCCAAATTGTCTTATCTCTTCCAGTTTATACCATCTTTCTCCCTCAGTCTTTTTTTTCACAAATTAGACAAATCAATCACTGAGTTTATCTGGAACAGGAAGGTCCCTCGTTTGCGAAAGGAGCTGTTGCAGAGACCTAAGACCCTTGGGGGCTTGGCCCTTCCTAACTTGGTTTTATTACTGGGCTTCCATCCTTAGAGTAATTCAGCTTTGGATTTCTCTGGAGGGGGCACCAGTTTCTCCTACATGGCTGAGTATGGAGATGTTTTCTGTTAAACCTGCTTAGTTGACTGCTCTCATTCACGCTCCTCTTAGCTTTTCTCCCTCCCTTTTTTGCAATAATATCTTAGTTAAATCCACTTTTAAAATTTGGAAGCAATTTTGACGCTATTTTGGTCTACAGACCTTCTCTTTCCTAGCACCTTTATCAACTAACCCTGTTTTTCACCCTTCCTTAATTGATGGGGCTTTTTCTTTGTGATCTGACTACGGCATCAAGGCATTTAGGGACTTGTATATTGCTGGTATATTTGTATCATTCCAGCAACTCTCCGAGAAATTCCATTTGCCTAGGCAGCAGTTTTTTAGATATCTTCAAGTTCGAAGTTTCATTCGCAATCTTAGCCCCAACATCACAAATCTCCCAGAGGCCTCTCTAATTGACTCCTTTTTAACCCCATTGCCTACCATTAAGGGTGCTATTTCATGTTTATACAATCTTATCTATTCTTTGCAGCTTACCCCGCAGCATAAAATTTAAATCCAATGGGAGGAGGATCTAGGGGAGGGGATCTCGGAGGAGCTGTGGGATGCCATTTTGCGTCGGGTTCACTCCTCTTCAATTTGTGCTAGACATGGTCTGACCCAGTGCAAAATTCTACATCGTACCCATCTCACTCGAGTTAGGCTTTCCAAAATCTATAATGATGTCAATCCCATGTGCATTAGATGTCGTCAGGCTCCAGCTACCCATGCCCATATGTTTTGGTCTTGCCCTTCACTACATAATTTTTGGACGCAGATATTTAATTCTATTTCTGTTTGTACGGGGGTTCATTTTGATCCAACAGCATGTACCGCTTTGTTTGGGGTTTTACCTCCTACTTTGCAGCTTCCTAAATATAAAGCTGACTTTGTAGCCTTTATCTCCTTATTGGCTAGACGTTTGATTTTATTGAGGTGGAAGTCTCCTGCACCGCCTTCTCACTCGTCTTGGATCAGGGACATCCTTCAGTTTGTGAAGTTGGCAAAAGTTAGGTGCTCGATACATGGTTGTGAGTTCTTTCTTGTGTGAATTTGTAGCATGCTGGGATGTTTTTTTATTTATCTCTCTGTAAGCGAACATATTGGGCTTTTATTTAGCAGTGGGTGACCTTTTTTTTTTTTTTTTTTGTTTTTTGTGTTTTTGTTTGGTTCTGTTTATTTATTTATTTATTTTTTATTTTTATTTTTTTCTCCTTTCTTGTTAGTTGTACTTGACACTGTTTTGACTCCCGAATTGTTACCTCTTGATTTTGTTATGTCACTGAAAAAATCAATAAACAAATGTTTAAAAAAAAAAAAAGCTAAAATGAGCCACCATGTTATGCAAAACACACCACAAAACGGTGCTGTGATATGCAGAAAAGGACAGCTAATGGAATTATATTCAGTTCACATGACATACAGTAAAATAAAATTAGCATGCACAGATCATGGTAAATACCATTAAAACTAATCTTAAAATAAAATATATAGTAAACCTACAGCCTATTATCATAATATTAATGTTAATACTTATAATGAAGTTCGGTGCAAACAAATAACTTAACACTCAACCTATTAAACATGAATGTAGGCAAGAGAGGTCTAATATTAATGTTGAATTAAGATTTTATATGTACAGTACAATTTTATAGTTTTATTAATTAAAAAATTAACTCAATGATTCAGTATAATTTCTGTCAAGCAAACTCTCATTCGTAAACCAATTTAGCTCTTATCGCTATTACGAGTTAATTAATTATTCATATTGGCTGCCATGTTGATGGACAAACAAATCATGCATATTCATGTTATTGATTCTTTGTTATATATATGATGTGAAGTCATTTCTAAATATCTGTTTGTTTACTATGTTGTTTTGACAGGAGTGTTTTACAGTAGCTAGCAAAACCTGTAATGTCTATTGTTTGGAATGCATGGCTTATTTGTATGGAATGCATAGCATAGCAGAAGAAAAAGTGGCCGTGAGAAAAAAGTAACACAAAAGTAACGCAAAAGCAAAGTAACTCTTTTCTTTCCATAAAAATAACTTTTTAATCAAGTTTTTTTTTTTAAGGAGTAACACAATATTCTAATGAGTTACTTTTAAAAATAAAGTTACGCAATACTGGTCATGAACCTGTTTTATTGTTCAGTCATGTCAATTTGTGTAAAGATTTAGCATGTGAATGTGGATATGACATTGATAGATATTGGTCTTGCAGGACTAGATCTGCTATGCAACTGCTGCTGCAGAGCAAGTAAGAGATGTGCTACTGCTAGAAAATACACATGCATACTGAGTAAGCATGTGGACATGCTGCTGCTGCTGCTGCTGCTGCACAATGAGAAAAAATGCAAGGCATGCTGCATCAAGCAAAAGCAAAAATCAAGGTTACTGTGAGGCACACATGTTGTAAGGTTTAATGGCAGAAATGTGAAGCTTATAATTTTATAGAACCATTTACATTAATTCTTCTGTTAAAATTTGAGCATTGTTTGAGCTGTAAAGTTGTTTAAATTGTCATTTTATAGTCATTTTAGGGTTTGTTGACATTGCATCGTCATGGCAATGAAGTTGTAAAATTGGTTATAACTTTACACAGAAATGGTTAGGAAGCGATTTTTATCACACTAAAATCACGTTAACACACATATTGTTTACATCTTTTGGCTCTTCTTTTTAAACATTGTGTGTTTTAACATTTACGGATTGGCCCCTACCCATTCCAATGTAAGAGCCTCACTATAACCCAGATTTTTGCTTTTTGTAAAGAAAAGGAGGGAAAAGTCCAAATTATTATTATTTAATATTATGGAACAAATGCTGTCGATTGAGCTTAACATGTATTGAGCCTGGAATATTCCTTTAAGACTGGTTAAAACACCAGAGAGCAGTAATGCACTGGGATAAACTGAACAACCTGGCACTTATTTCAGATATGTTATGGTGATTTTGCCAACTAGAAAACTTGTAAATGTATATATGTATAATTTATTATGTCAGTATGCAGTGTTTTTTGTATTTATTGTATATTTGTGTTCAAAAATAAAAAACAAATTATATTTCCATCTAAAAGATGTTTATATACAGAGTTATTCTATTTACATAGAAAGGAGGGGTGTTTGTACTGAAAGGATTGAAAATTACTTCATTTAACTTCTTTTGGCCCAACTGTTTTTAATTGTGTTCTGTTTATATTGGAGGAACACTCATACTGTTCCTGTACAAAAATGTGTAACCTGTTTTCCAAAATACACGATTACACATTTATTTACATATTTTGTTTGCCACACCTAAAATTTGAGCATTGTTTGAGCTGTAAAGTTGTTTAAATTGTCATTTTATAGTCATTTTAGGGTTTGTTGACATTGCATCGTCATGGCAATGAAGTTGTAAAATTGGTTATAACTTTACACAGAAATGGTTAGTAAGCGATTTTTATCACACTACAATCACGTTAACACATATTGTTTAACAAACATTTTGTTATTAACAAAATGTTTGCATTTTGGGGGAGAATTAGGATTTATGGATTAAAAACTCATTAAACTCAAATTACACCACTGATTTATGTCACGATATGGGTAATCAGGAGAAGGGAGACGGCAGATGCGGATCCAAACGCAGTTTTATTCATATATAGGCCTATGTACACAGATGAAAAGGCACGGGAACAAAAGAAACGTCTTCGAGGGGAAAATAAACTCAAAGTCAAAGGGTGAACACAAGTTGACAAACATCCACGAAGGGGCACGAACACGAATTAATATCAGGGAGCCAGAACAGCAAAACATGAAACGATCCACACAACATTCACAAACAACGACAGACAGCGACTGAACAAACAGACAGGGTTTAAATACATGGACAGCGGAAAACAGGGGCCAATGAACAGATAGAACTCAAACAAGATGACAGGGTAATAAACAGAAACAAATAGCAAACTAACGAGGGACAGGTGAAAGCAATGACGGAAAACACGAACGCTAACAAACAGACTATGGCGTTACATAAGGGACAAAAGTGAAAACTAAGAAATGCACAAAATGACAAAAATGGCAAACAAGAGGGAACAGTGAAACAAGACAGGGTAACTATTACAATATATATATATATATATATATATATATATATATATATATATATATATATATATATATATTGTTACCTTCAATTCAGTTATTCCCTTATTGTTAAATGGTGTCTGTAACCCAATGCTGTAGCTGAATATATATACACTGTCACAGGTATACATTTATGTATACATTTATACATATTTTTAGGCAATTTAAAAGACAAATATTTGTCAAAGTTTAGCCATTTTTTAAACCAGTTGCTCTGAATATTTAGTTCCCCTTCTGTCGCTCTCTCCACGTTGGGTCGGAGAAGCGACACTAGGGGTCTCTCTTGAGCGCCGATATTCACCTCTGACCTATTGAAAAGGGCCAATGAGAGTTGGCAGTCAGTATTTGCATACCCCGCCCCCGCATACAGGTATTTAAGTGGGGCAAATACGGAAGTTTAGTCAGAAAATTTCTTCGGAGCCGATGGTCTGTCTGCAGTTTGCTGCGAGTTTACACACCACTATAAACATTCCTGTTTCCTCTGACGATCTGCATGCTGTTGGATCTTGACGGCGCACAACAGCGGCTTTCTCCTTCACATTGCACGCCGTGCATTGTTGCCCCTGAGCGCTTCGACAGCGCAGACACACACACACACACTGTGTATTTAAAAGAGCAAATTCCTATTAAAAGAGTAATTTCTCTAAAAGAGCAAAACACAGCGGCGTTGAACGTCCTTTTCAGGACGCGTCTTTTTCAAGATGCCCTTCCACCCCTGTGTTGTTCCTGGATGCGGTAGAGTGCTCTCCGCTTCAGACGGCCACAGGCGCTGTCTCGTGTATTTGGGCCGCGATCACACCGAGGCGGCGTTTGTGGATGGTTCATGTTCTCACTGCGAGAACATGACCATGACCACGTTGCGGTCGCGGCTTGCTTTCAACAGAAAGCAAGCCACCCCAGCCGCACCCCGCATTGCTCGTTCTTCCCACGGGATTGAGGACAATGCGGTTGGCGCTGGGGGCGATTTGGGGGCGGCAGCGGGTGCAGTTTCGCCGGGTAGCCCCCCGCGAACCTCCCGTTCCCCGACACGCTCGCTGGTCCCCGTCCACGCTCGCGGCGATAGCGGCTCGCCTCACGGCCTGGCTGTCTATCCTCCCGAGCCCGAAGCAGATGAGCTCCACTCTCACCACCCTCGACGGCGGAGAGCGCCACGGATACGGGGCGATTCCCCAGGTCGATAGGGCAGTTGCGTACCATCTATGCCCCATCCAAGCCTTGTAGGACAGCATCCTTGCTCAACGCGAAGGCCTACAGTGCGGCTGGACGCGCTGCCTCCGCCCTGCATGCGATGGTCCTCCTGCAAGTCCACCAGGCCAAAGCACTCAGAAACATGCACGGGGGTGGACCTGATCCTGATGTGCTGCAGGAACTGTGCTCAGCGACCGACCTCGCCCTGAGAGCGACGAAGGCCACAGCGCAGGCACTCGGACAGGCGATGGCCACCCTAGTGGTCCAGGAACGCCATCTTTGGCTCAATCTGGTCGAGATGCGTGAGGCTGACAAGAACCACCTCCTGGACGCACCTGTCTCTCAGATTGGCCTTTTTGGTGACACCGTCGAGGACTTCGCCCAACAGTTCTCCGCGGTGAAGAAGCAGACGGAGGCCATCTCTCAAGCATCATGCCCCGCCGCAGACCTGCCACTACGGGCCCTGCCCCGTCTGCCCGCCGAGGGCATCCCCCTGCGAAGAAACCAGCTCCTGCTCCGCCTCAACCCGGGCCCAGCTCTCAGCCCCAGCGTCGAGCACCCCGCAGGCGGCGCACGCCCCCTGTCTCACGAACCCCCTCTAGGACCCGGAAGGCTCCCAAGCGTTCCTGAGACAGCCGACCCAGAGCCGAAGACGTTAGCTCCGGAGGTGGTAAGACCGCTCCGTCCCCCGGTGGAGGGCCGGGAGGAGAATCCTTTGTTTTTTCATTTGCCACACCCCCTGACGGGCGCTGTGGTACCCACATTCTCAATAAGAGCTATTTCCTTTGCCTCTGGGTCACCTGGCCCGCAAATGCCGTTCTCACGGCAATCTGCTTTCAGATTACGATAGTCCCGGTACACCGGACGCGGCATTCCGCCTTCCGCCTGCCCACGACTGTCCCCCGGCCGGCCGGTTCAGACGAGTCCACAGGACGCCAGCATCAGACCTCCTCCTCAGTCACGAACCCGCCCCCTGCCGGGTGCGCGGAGCAAGGTAAGTGCTTTGAGTCTATTCTCAGCACCTCAGCCTCAGGCCGTAACGAAGCCGCCCGACGCTGCATTACCTTTTCCTCCCCGCTGCGAGGCCCCGCCGGGTACATCCAAAATACTTGTCCCTTTGGTGCCCCTAGCACAGAGCTGGGAAGCGTGGCTTTCGCTTCCCAACGCATCACGCTGGCTGCACCGGACCATTCGACTCGGTTACGCAATTCAGTTTGCCTGGCTCCCGCCCCCCTTCAGGGGCGTCCGCTTTTCCACAGTACACGGCGAGCATGCCAGTTCCCTGCGCACGGAAATCGCGACCCTCTTGGCCAAGGGCACGGTAGAGCCCGTCCCTCCAACCGAAATGAGGAAGGGTTTCTACAGCCCTTACTTCATTGTACCCAAGAAAGGCGGCGGCCTACGACCAATCCTGGACCTGCGAGTTTTCAATCGGGCCTTGTTAAAACTCCCGTTCAAAATGCTCACGCAGAGAAATATTCTGGCTGGCGTTCAGCATCTAGATTGGTTCGCAGCGGCAGACCTGAAGGACGCGTACTTCCACGTCTCAATTCTGCCACGACACCGACCCTTCTTACAGTTCGCGTTCGACGGCCAGGCGTTTCAGTACAAAGTCCTCCCCTTCGGCCTGTCTCTGTCCCCTCGCGTCTTCACGAAGGTCGCAGAGGCAGCCCGTGCCCCGCTACGAGTAGCCGGCATCTGCATTCTCAACTACCTCGAGGACTGGCTCATCCTAGTACACTCTCGAGAGACCAGGTGCTCCGGCACCTCAGCCGCTTGGGGCTTCAGGTCAACTGGGAAAAGAGCGAGCTCACTCCGGTTCAGAGCATCTCTTTTCTCGGGTTGGAGTTAGACTCAGTCTCAATGACAGCACGTCTCACATGCGAGCGTGCTCAGTCAGTGCTGGACTACCTCGCTTCCTTCAAGCCAGGCACAGTGGTCCCTCTAAAACTTTACCAAAGGCTCCTGGGGCATATGCCTTCCTCCGCGGCGGTCACGCTGCTGGGGTTGATGCATATGAGACCACTCCAGCACTGGCTCCAGACTCGAGTCCCGAGACAAGCATGGCACCACGGCACGCATCGGGTAAGGGTCACCCCCGCCTGCCTCAAAACACTCCGACCCTGGACAGACCTCTGCTTTTTACGGGCAGGAGTGCCCCTGCAGCAGGTGTCCCGAAGCATTCTGGTCACAACTGACGCCTCCCGGTCCGGGTGGGGTGCCGTGTGCAGCGGGCCGTTGGAAAGGGGCCCCGCTGCATTGGCACATCAATTGCCTGGAGTTGCTGACCATCCTTCTTGCTCTCAGGAAGTTCCTCCCGTTAGTTCGGGACAAACATGTCCTCGTGAGATCGGACAGCACCACGGTGGGAGCGTACATAAATCGCCAAGGCGGCGTACGCTCCCGCCACATGTCACAACTCGCCCGCCGTCTCCTCCTATGGAGCCAGCAGCGACTCAAGTCACTCACATCCCCGGCAAGCTCAACGTCGTAGCGGACACGCTATCACGACAACGCCTGCCTGGCGGGGAGTGGAGGCTTCACCCCCAGTCGGTCCAGCTGATTTGGGAACGGTTTGGGAAGGCCCAGGTAGACCTGTTTGCCTCCCAGGAAACCTCCCACTGCCCGCTCTGGTACGCCCTAACAGAGGCTCCCCTCGGGACAGACGCGCTGGCACACAGCTGGCCCTCGGGGCTGCGCAAGTACGCATTTCCCCCAGTGAGCCTTCTTGCACCGGTGCTGTGCAAGGTCAGGGAGGACGAGGAGCAAGTCACGTTAGTGGCCCCCCCACTGGCCCACTCGGACTTGGTTCTC
Organism: Xyrauchen texanus; assembly: GCF_025860055.1. Classification (NCBI taxonomy): domain Eukaryota; kingdom Metazoa; phylum Chordata; class Actinopteri; order Cypriniformes; family Catostomidae; genus Xyrauchen; species Xyrauchen texanus. The sequence continues at coordinate 4,487,136 of NC_068312.1, forward strand.
GGAACTCAGGCTTCTCGCGACAGCTCCTCCCTGGCGAATTCCCCTGAGAAAGGACCTCCTCTCTCAGGGACGGGGCACGCTCTGGCACCCGCGCCCAGACCTCTGGAACCTCCACGTCTGGTCCCTGGACAGGATGCGGAAGAGCTAGCCGGCTTACCGGCGACCGTTGTGAATACAATCAACCAAGCCAGAGCCCCCTCTACCAGGCACCTTTATGCCCTAAAGTGGCGTTTGTTCGCAGATATGTGTTCTTCCCGAACTGAAGACCCGCAGAGATGCGCGATCAAGTCAGTGCTCCTGTTCCTACAGGAGAGGCTGGACAGGAGGCTGTCCCTGTCCACCCTCAAGGTGTATGTTGCCGCCATTGCCGCCCACCACGATCCTGTAGACGGCAAGTCTTTGGGTAAGCACGACTTGATCCTCAGGTTCCTGAGAGGCGCCTGGAGGTTGAATCCCTCCTGGCCAGGCCTAGTTCCCTCCTGGGATCTCTCGGTAGTCTTGGCAGGACTCCAGAGACCTCCCTTCGAGCCGCTTGAATCAATTGGACTCAGGGCCCTCTCTCTTAAGACGGCCCTGCTGATCGCGCTCGCCTCTATCAAGAGGGTCGGGGGCCTGCAAGCGTTCTCTGTCAGCGACACTTGCCTGGAGTTCGGTCCGGCAGATACGTCTGTGATCCTAAGACCGCGACCGGGCTATGTGCCCAAGGTTCCTACCACACCCTTCCGAGATCAGGTAGTGAACCTGCAAAGCGCTGCCCCGGGAGGAGGCAGACCCAGCCCTTTTGTTGCTATGTCCAGTGCGCACCCTGCGCATTTACCTGGACCGCACACAGAGCACCAGACGCTCTGAGCAGCTCTTTGTCTGCTTTGGGGGACGGCAGAAAGGGAATGCGTCTCCAAACAGAGGCTCGCCCACTGGGTTGTCGACGGCATCACACTGGCTTATCACACCCAGTCTGTGCCCCTACCCTTGCGGGTCCGAGCTCACTCAACAAGGGGTGTTGCGTCCTCGTGGGCACTGGCCAAGGGCACCTCCCTAGCAGACATCTGTAGAGCCGCGGGTTGGGCAACACCCAACACCTTCGCGAGGTTTTACAACCTCCGCGTCGAGTCGGTTGCATCTCGTGTTTTGTCAGGTCCGAGCCCGTAGAACTCGGTAACACGTAGACCGACCGGCCGGGTGGATCGCTTGCGCCCAGCGCCCTTTTCCTGACGTCAAGGTAAAGTAGTGCACCTTCTTCCCAGGGCGCCCCACTCCGAGTCGGGACCCTGGTCGATTCCTCCCCAGCCCTCCGGGTCCGCGGTTCAGCGGAGGAACTCGCCGACCCAAGCCACTGCGGGTACCCTGATGGCTACCCTGTACTGGTATAGGTGCTCCGCAGGTAAGGCCTCCTGCTCGGACTCCCCCTGTGTGTAATTCCACGGTTCTGTCCCCTTACGAGCGGACCCCCTTGTCTCCCTTAGGCAGTTACAGCTGCCCCGGTCACCATGCTGTAGCAACTCCCCCCTTTCGAGGCTGGATCTTCCACCGCACCATACTTTCCACACGAGCCCTAAGACGGCCGTGTGACGTGTCTACCACTTTTCCTCCCCAAGAAAAAGGGCAGGTGTGGTCTCTGCAGGGTCTGGGTAAGACCCCTTCCCTATATGCGTGTAAGGGCCCCGGCCGTGATTGCTCTATGCGAGAAACATAGAGAGAAAAGAGGCCCAGCCAGGCTGGCCCGTTCCCATGTTGGCAAACATCGCCTTGTTCCCCTCCCAGGGTAACTAGAAGGATTCCGATGTTCTTATGGGGCATTGGGGAAGGGTACGTGCAGCCAGGTACAGACGATGCACGGCACTGGATGAAATCCCTGCCCGCCTCTGTATCGGCGGTTCACGTACACGGTTCAGCGCATGGCAAGATTGGAATGGGTCCCCTAGTGTCGCTTCTCCGACACAACGTGGAGAGAGCGACAGAAGGGGAACGTTTGGTTACGTATGTAACCTCCGTTCCCCGAAGAAGGGAACGACACGTTGTGTCTTTCCTCCGCCATGTCGCTGAACCGAGCCACTGTTGTGGCCGGACCATTTCCAGCTCCTCCATTTCCAAATCCTGACTAAACTTCCGTATTTGCCCCGCTTAAATACCCGTATGCGGGTGCGGGGTATGCAAATACTGACTGCCAACTCTCATTGGCCCTTTTCAATAGGTCAGAGGTGAATATCGGCGCTCAAGAGAGACCCCTAGTGTCGCTTCTCCGACACAACGTGTCGTTCCCTCCCTCGGGGAACGGAGGTTACATACGTAACCAAACGTTTTTGTAATATTGCCGCATGTAGTGCTCAATGTACAGTCATACTGACCATGGCATTACAAAGAGAAGACTTGAAAAACGAATTGAAAAAAGAATCTTGTTATTTGTCATTTATTTTGCAAAAATATCAATAAACTTGAAGCTGTGAGAAAAGTTTTGCATGGGAATAAAAGTTTTTCCAAAACAAACCAAAAAAAATGTATGTTAGGTCTGAAAGGGTAAACTCTTCAGACATGAGGTCAGATGTATAGTGTGTGTGTGTGTGTAATTGTGTGTGTATCAAAATGTTAAGATCTGTGTAATGCTGTTTGTATAATCTGTGTGGTAATTTGGATGTGGTTGTGTTTTGCACTATGGCAGTGTTATAGCCTCACTAATTAATTTAGTGCGTGTGCGTGTGCGTGTGTGTGTGTGTGTTCGGCATTATGTTTTTTTTTGTTTTGATTTTATTTACCCATTGATTTCTATCCTCAAAAACCATCAAAACTTGATGGAATCATTTCAGGATTTCTTTTATTGTTTTATAATTTTTAAAGTAAAAAGAGATAAAGTCACAAAGACCCAGACCACTTTGATGAAATATAAAAATATATCAAATGAAATAAAAAATGTCCGAACTGAACTGCTCAAGAGAATCATTTATGAGAACTAGTTTATTTACATGAACCGTCTGAAATAACTGAGTGAAAAAAATATATTGGAGTTCCTTACTTGAAATATAAGGAATCATTCATTTTAACTGGTTCATCTACATAAACTGTCTGAAAGAACCGATTAACTTAAAAGATTTGATTTTCTCAGTGCTACATAAGAGAGAGAGGGCAGTTTAGGTGAGCATATTTGATACCTCCCTTGACGCCATTGTTGCAAAAAAATATACAGTACCATTCAAAAGTTTAGGGTCACTTACTCATTCTTTATTTATTTATTTATTTATATATTTTCTTCACATTTTACAATAATAGTAAAGTCATCACAACTATGGAATAATATAAATTTAAATATGCAAATTATGTTGTGACTAAAAAAATCCAAAATAAATCAAAACAATTTTATATATTTGCATCTTCAAAGTGGCCACACTTTGCCTAGATTTTGCAGAATTGTACTCTTGGCATTACTTCAAGTCAAGTCAAGTCAAATCAATTTTATTTGTATAGCGCCTTTCACAACACACATCGTTTCAAAGCAGCTTTACAGAAAATCAGGCATTAACAGAAGATACAACTGTAATGTATATAATGTCGATGAGTCATCATTCTGTAATTAGATAAAATACGATTTTAAATTGTTTTTAAAAATAAATAATTAATAATAATTGTACTTATAACCCCAGTGAGCAAGCCGAAGGCGACTGTGGCAAGGAACACAAAACTCCATAAGACGTTGGTTAATGAGAGAAAAATAACCTTGGGAGAAACCAGGCTCACTGTGGGGGCCAGTTCCCCTCTGGCTAACATCATGAATGTAATGTCAATATTACTTATGTATAGTGCAAGTCATGGTTTAAATTTATTAAACTAAGTAAGTGTTAAGGGACAGTGTTTAAACATAGATTTTGTATGAACTGTAACATAAATAACTAATGTCTTTGAAGTCCATCCTATATTAACTGCAGAAGTTCACATAGATGCAATTGTCCAACATGAAGCAGGAGTGCAACTTCTTGATGTATCACCATGGGATACTTTTTAAACAGTATTGAAGGAGTTCCCATCTATATGCAGTGCACTAAGTGGCTGCTTTTATAATTCTTCGTCCGTTTCAATTTTTTTTTGTATTTTTTTTTGGTATTTAAATAAATGAATATGGTAGCACAATTGTATTTTTGTCTACAAAACTAATTTCAAACATTTAAGCATATGCCTTCAGAACAAAAGGTTTTTAGGATCATGAGAAATATTTCAGGCAAGTGACCCCAAACTTTTGAAGGGTAGTGTAGTTAACCTTACAAATTCAGTGTCAAGGTTCGTAGAGAGAGAGAGATGAGGTATCAGCTCAAAAAATTGTATTAGCAAAATCAGGGCAAAAACAAACATAAAGTACCCCGAAGGGCAAACACAGTCCGGAAAAGTAGACAAGTAACTGGCTGACTCGGTGACCGCTGAGAGAGGGGCCTTCTGAGAAGTTGCAGTGGACTTGGACCCCTTCTGGGAAGCTGCAGCAGACTTGGGCACCTCCCGGAAATTAACAGCAGACTTGATGGCAAGGACAGGATGTGCTAGTGACTGGGGAACAGTGTCTTTGGTTGACACAGGGAGTGCATAGGCCTGGGGATTGAACTGCATGGCCAGGTGTGCTGGTGGCAGGGATACGACCTCTGTGGCAGGGAAATGGCCTCTGTGGCCAGGAGCACTGGCAGTGGGGGAATGGCCTCTGTGGCAGGGAGCGGTGACAGCAGGTAAATGGACTCCATGGCCGGGAGCGGTGGTGAAAGGTGAACGGCCTCCGTGGCCGTAGTCAGCCTGGATGAACGAGTGAAAACTCTCCTAGACCTCTTTCTTCTCCTATGAGGGCAAAGCAATGATGAGTTCTCCAGGGAAGCTGCAGCGCACTTGTCTGCCTCTTGTGGAGCTGCAGCACACTCATCCACCTCTTGGGGAGCTTCAGCGCTCTTGGCCGCCTCTTTGGGAGCTTTTGCACAATTGGCTCCTCTTGGGAAGTAGCTTCAATAGACATGGAGGAACCTCTCCTTCATCTGCGAGTCATCAGAGGAACGAGAATGTGGCTAACTGAGGGCATTGATGTGGGACAATCAGCATGGGGAGGCAGCCATTTAATTGAGGTTGCCCACTCCCTGCGATGGGAAAGGTATCCCATGAATTCCCAGAAGGAGATAATTCTCACTCCTTACATCTCCCAGGGTACAAATGGCTCTTTGAGGCAGATGTTGAAAATGTCCTTTAAAGTAGCATTACTAAAGTCCAGCCTGTTTACTTTAATGAGGAATTTGCAGGAAAAATAACACTCATATCAGCTTTCTCTTGATGGAGGACATAAAGCTGATTGAGTTAGACCATGTGCTATCTAGTGGAGTCCTGGTGAGTGGGAGATGGAAAGAGGGGTATGCCCTTGATACCACTGAGTCCTTCTTAGCCTGTTCGCTCTTTCAAGTTCCATACAGAGGGATGAGGACTCAATTGCAGGCATCAAGTAAAAAAATTGCTTTATTAGGAAAACCAGGGCAAAACAACCATAAAGTTCCAAGAATGGCAAACACACAGTTAAGAAAGGAGACAAGTAACCGGAACTGACAGACTGATGAGCAGGTTAAGGAATGAAACTCCTAGACAGGAACGATACAAAGTCACAACCCAATGCGAATGGGAGAACAGCAGACAGAGACCTAAACAGGGGAATAATCCACAATGAACTGGCACACAACAGAGAACACAGGGAGAAATTAGGAGAAAACTGACCAAGTTACAGAATCCTGACATTCATCATTACTAACGATTACTACTAAGTTACGACAGGCGCAGGTAATCACACATGCTCAGTCACACTCAATTGTTCTCTCTTTTTCCATCTCTTTCTCTCTCTCTCTCTCTCTCTCTCTCTCTCTCTCTCTCTCACACACACTTCCGGAGTGACTGGGTGGGAGTTGTGTGTTGTGCCAGTAGAGTGTTGTGAGTGATTTATTTTTCTCTCTCTTTGCTGTGATTAATATATATATATATTTTTTTGGGTGTGTGTGTGTTTTCTGTTTTTCTCTGTTTTTTGGTCCCTTGTTCTTTTCTTCGGCCGTGTGCTATCCCCTTTTTGGGGAAGCATGTCGGCCCCACGCATGGAGGTTTTGAGTTCACTCACGCGGCGCCACGCTGTTAAGGTGGGAGCGTGTTATCTGCCTCCAGAATGATGCCATGGTGTTTTTTTCTTGACAGTGTAGATAAAGCTAATGAATTAGTCGAACACGGAATAGTTATCAGTGGTGAATTTGTCCCTGTTCTTCCCCTTTCTTTGCCAGCTAAGCGAGTCACTTTGTCAAACGTTCCATCTAAGTGATACAATTCTAACACAGGCTTTATCCCGGTATGGTAAATTGATATCTCCGATCAAAAAAGATCCCAATCAGTAGCGGGTCGCCTCTGTTGAAACATATTGTCTCGTTCAGGCGATTCGCTTATATGATTATCCAGGATGATACCGAGCTTGATTTGACACAAAATGTTTGTTTTGATGACTTTGATTAATGAATTTTCTGTTACTACTGCGAAGACTAAATGCTTTGGTTGTGGCAAATCTGGGCATTTAATTTGCAATTGTCCTGACAAAATTCCAGAAAAGGAGGCAAATTTAGTGAATGAGAATATTGAAGGCGGCAGTGCCGCTGGTGTTGCCAGTAAAATTGAGGCGGTTTTACCGGAGCTGAGAATGTGACGGTGTCGACCTCGTCGCACCATGAGCACTTAGGTACGGCACATAACGAAACTTTTTCAGATACTGGAATAAATTATTTAGTGAGCGTGACACAGTTTTCTGAAAACAAAAAAGATGAGCATAATGACAGTGTTTCAGAGAATAATTCAGTGTAATTGCAAAAAAAACATGCAAGACGGATTGTGTTAGAATGGAGGAAGAGCAAACTTTTTTCAAATGCCCTCAAAAAGAAAGAAGAGTAACAAAATACTTGATGCCAATGTCACGAACCCCGCTCCCTCGCTCCGCCCCCTCGAGCTTCCACGCTCGTTTTGCTCGCTCGAGCTTGCACGCTCGTTTTTGCTCCTACGAGCTCACATGCTCGTACACTATCTCCCCCCTCGGGCTCACATGCCCGCTCCCAATCGCCAGAACATTATGTACACCTGCACTCGTCTCAATCACCACATCATTGTTTACACCTGCACTTGCCTCTATAAATACCACAGCACATTCGTCTCACTCCTGTTGGTTATTGTGTTTAGTTCCCCTTGTCTTTGCCCCCCGCTAGTCTCGTCTAGTTCTGATCTCCACTGTGTTTAGCTTTCCCCCTCGCTTTGCCAGCTCTAGTATTCCCCTAGTCCCCTTGTTTTTCATGCCGCTAGTCCCGTCTAGTTGTGCTTGTTTCCCGGCTTCAACCTCCCGCTCTCGTTGACCACTCTCTCCCGGATTTGCCCCTTGTTTGTATCTTGATTCCCCGGCTTTTGACCCAACGCTCACCCCGACGATTCTCCCTCTGGATTTTCCCTACTGTACCTTCGCCTGCTCTTTAAATAAAAGCAGTGTTTGTTCACATTGTGACTGTCTCATCTTGTGTGTGTGTGTGCGGGTTACAGATTAACCAACCTCACCGTAGACAGTCACAATGTGTCACGCGGAGGATTCGCGCAGCTCACTAGAGCGGAGGTGCATGTCACATTCGGCGCGAGGAGCTACAGTTTGGAGGCAGGACCAAGCGCTCGCGGCCCAGGGGCAGCAGGTATGTGCTATGTCTGATTTTTTTCACCGTTTCACCTGTGTCTGCCCCTGTGCCCGTTGATGCTCTCCACGCATCCACGAGCGCTGTAAGCTCTCCACCCCCGGAGAGGTTTTATGGCTCTTCGGACGCTGACCAAGGGTTTTTTATGCAGGGCTGCGGTTGTGAAACTCATAACCTTGCCCTTAACATTATGGAGCCGGCGGCCCGACTCTTGGTTTTGCGCCAGGGGAGCCAACCCTTGGAGGCTTATGTTAGGGATTTTTGTACCCTGGCTAACCAGGTGAATTTTGATGAGGTGGCTCTAAAAGACATTTTTCAATGTGGACTGAATGAGCCAGCCTCATCATTCATGCCTGGTGGTCGCTGCTCTCTCAACCTGGCTCAGTTTATTGACCTCGCCCTACTGTACGCTGGTTCCTCGTTTACTGTGGGGGAGGCAGACACTGAAACAGCGCTCCACACCACGGCCCCCGTCTCGAAGCCTACCTCTGCCCCCGTCCCGAAGCCTACCACGGCCCTAGTTCCGAAGCCTGACACGGCCCCAGTCCCGAAGCCTACTACGGCCCCCGTCTCGAAGCCTACCACGGCCCCCGTCTCGAAGCCTACCACGGCCCCCGTCCCGAAGCCTGACACGGCCCCAGTCCCGAAGCCTGTCACGGCCCCAGTCCTGAAGCCTGTCACGGCCCCAGTCTCGAAGCCTGGCACAGCCAGCGAGTCAACGCCCATGCCTGCCACGGCCAACGAGCCAGTGCCCATGCCCGCCACGGCCAACGAGCCAGCGCCCATGCCCGCCACGGCCAACGAGCCAGCGCCTATGTCTGCCACGGCCAGAGAGCCAGCGCCCATGCCTGCCACAGCCAACGAGCCAGCGCCCATGTCTGCCACGGTCAGCGAGCCAGGGCCTGTAGCCTCGACCGCCCCAGAGCCAGCGCCTGTAGCCTCGACCGTCCCCATGGCCACGTCCCCTGGTGGCCGAAGATGTAAGAGAAGGAAGAGGGCCCCTTCTCCCCAGTCTCGTCTTGTGCTCAAGACCGCAGAGGTTCCCTCAGAGTCTTCCATGGCTCTGCCAGGCTCTGCTCCGCCCACAGAGTCTTCCACGGCTCTACCGATCTCTGCTCCGCTCTCAGAGTCTTCCACGGCTCTGCCAGCCTCTGCTCGCCCCTTAGAGCCCTCGCGGCCTCCGCCTCACGAGCCTCCCAAGGCTCCTCCTCTCGAGCCTCCCAGGGCTCCTCCTCTCGAGCCTCCCTGGCTGATCTACTGGGGTATAAAGAACAGGGGGCTCTGGTCTGTTCACGTTTTCAAAGTATTGATCAGATGGATGTACCTTCTAAATACTTTTTTTTTTTTTTAAATAATGGGCAGAAACGTTTTATTCATGCACTGCGTTCTGAAGACGGAGTGCTTTTGTCTGATCCTGCTGATATTCGGGGAAGAGCAGTTCTTTTTTATAAAAATCTTTATAGAAGTGAGCTCAAGTCAGGGTATTGTGTGGAAAATGTTTTCCTTGACAGTCTACCAACGGTATCAGAGGAGGCTAATAATGACCTTGCAGGAGTTTTGACCCTGGGAGAGTTTCATAAGGCCCTGCAAAGCATGGAGTCTGGGAGGGCTCCAGGAGTGGATGGCCTCCCAGTTGACTTCTATAAGGCTTTTTGGTTGGAGTTGGGTGCAGATCTGCTGGAGGTACTCAATGATAGCTTGTCAGAGGGTAGGCTGCCGTTGAGTTGCCGAAGAGCAGTAATCACTCTTATCCCCAAAAAAGGAGACCTTACTGATATAAAAAACTGCCGACCTGTCTCACTTCTATGTAGCGACTATAAACTGCTGTCCTAGGCATTGGCTAACAGATTGGCTGGAGTATTGGATCAGGTTATTCATCCGGACCAGACATATTGTGTCCCCGGTAGATCTATATTTGTATCTAATTATATCTAATATTTCTTTAATTTGAGATATCTTTTATGTCTCTAAATTATTGAATTTAGATCGAGGCTTGATATCGTTGGATTGGGAGAATGCTTTTGACCGTGTTGAGCATTCTCATTTGTGGAGTACTTTAAACGCTTTTGGCTTTTGCAAAAAGTTTCTTGACATGGTCAGAGTACTCTATTACGATGTTGAAAGTACACTGAAAATAAATGGTGGCTTATGTGCTCCATTTCAGGTTTTTAGAGGTATCAGAGGATGTTCCTTGTCTGGAATGTTGTATTCCGTAGCTATTGAGCCTTTGCTTCAACAAATAAGAAGGATTTTAAGGGCTTGGTTTTACCAAATTGTAATAATAGTTTTTATTTGTCAGCTTATGCTGATGATATTGTAGTAATGATCAACATACATAGTGATGTGCACATTTTACTTAATTTAATTGAAGATTTTAGAGTGTTGTCTTCTGCAAAGTTTAACTGGAAAAGAAGTGATGCTTTACTGTTGGGACAATGGACTGATGGGAAACATTGCCTTCCTGATGGGTTGTGTTGTGGTAGAGGGGGTATAAAATACTTAGGAGTTGATTTAGGAGATGACAGTGTGTTACAAAAAAATTGGGAGGGGGTTTTGGAAAAAGATAAACCCCTCTTTTTGATGGATCCAACAAAATTGGATTTATCAGGAATGCCTTTTTTATCGGTGGAGTTTTTTTTCCGTGTTCATAAGACTGAGAACTCATATTTTCTGCACTGGCTATTACAAGAACCTTTGATACTTGGGGCCCGTCTGGACATTAATACACACCGTCATTTACCTGGGTTCAGTACCTTATTTCAGGCCTCACTTTGAGAATGTGGAGGCAGCATCCAAACATCTGGGAATCAGATCTGCTTGTGTATTTACTCAGTTCTTGACAAAAGTAAAATCATGTTTTACAATTGAAGAGGACCACTTACTGAAATACTTTTTTACAGGGGATAGTACTCCTGATATTGAAGATCCCTTTCCGTGTTTAGTTGTTCAACCCAATCATGATGAGTGTTTAGGTTTTTTGCTTAAACCATGTGAGTCTTTGTTTTTTTTTCAAGTGAAGGCAAAATGCTGTATAGAGCCTGTGTTTTGGTTTTTAAATAGAAGGTGTTTGATCAAAATATTGATACACCATGGCATTCTGTTCTGAAACTGAGTAATGATGTAAAGCCTGAATGTAGATCCTTGTATAAGCCACCATTATCTAAGAGGGTAGATGACAGTCAATGGAAAATTCTCCATGCTGTCAATTCTTTTATTTCTGTGTTAAATCCAGAAGTCAGTACTGCATGCCCTTTTGTCTTCAAAGGGAGACTGTTTTTCATGCTTCCATGCATTGTTTTAGACTGGAACCTTTATTTATGAAGATAAAAGAATAGTGTAATGTTTAATGAAACTTTTTGGATTGAGACTTTCATTTTGGGTTTTAAGTATTTTCAGAAAAAACTGTCAACTGTTGAATTTTATTTTAGGCCAAGCAAAAATGGATATTTATATCAGCAGAAAAATAGAACAAAGGTCTAGTGATGATGTTAACGTCTGTTTTTTAACTTTGATAAAATCTAGAGTGTTGATTGATTTTCAGTTTTATAAAAACTATGGAAGATCTTTCTACTTTTGATTTGATATGGTGCAGTCATGGGGCTTTGTGTGCAGTATGTGAAGGTGATTTGGTTTTTTCTTTGTAATTTCAAAACATTCTATTCTCTGTGAAATTTGTTGAATGTATTATATTGTTTAAGCTATTGTGAGCCGATACTGATTTAATTGTAAATAAAGTTTTTTCAAAAATCAAAAACTCTCACTCTCTTTCTCTCTTTATTTTTCACACACACAAAAACATTCTCACAAACGGTGTTGTTTCTCCATAAACACTATTAGGAATTAAGATATTTCAGAACTTTGTTTAAGGCAGATAGTTGTAAGTAAGCGAGACACCACTTGCATGTTAGCTGAAATATCACTTTTGATACATGGCATGCACACCTGAACCGTCACGTAAAATTTTTTTTTTAAGTGCGATCGGTGGTTGAACACGTCAGTCAGACAGTCCCTTTATATCTGAAAGAACAGTTCTTGGCCAGAAGTAATGATACGTAAAGGGGCACAAACTATGTGGCACATAATCGCCAATGAGGAGTACGGTCAAGTGCCCAACATTGAACCTGGTGAGCAGAATTCTCCTCTGGAGGGAATCACGTCTCCTATGTGTGAAGCAAGCCGAGGCACGATCTAGCAACCTCAGCCAGAGCTGTAAAGACTGCATGTCTGGCCTCTGAAAAGGGCTCATCTGACACAACGGGGTTGTCACAATCAGTGCTGAACTCCATACTACAGGCCAGGGCCACCTCAGCAAGGCGGCTGTTGCCTAGAAAGTGGTGACTTTTTGCTGATTGGTGTTCCTCCTGGGATGAGGACACAAAGTATTGCCCTGTGCAGATGATACAATCTTTAATACAATAGTGGTTAGATGCAGGACTCTCTCCATCCACACTTAAAGTAAATTTCACTGCCATAGCAACCACTCATTTCCCATGAGTGTTTGTCTATAAGTGCCACAGGGTTTCCACATGTCCTGGAAAACCTTGAATTTTGCAATGCAGTTTTCCATTCATGAAAAAGTCATGGAAAATGAGAAAAATACCTAAATGTCCTAGAAAATAATGAATTCTCACGGAAAATATTTTAGTAATATAAAACTGTTTGACTGGGTTGCAGACAAGGTTTTTGTAACATGTACAAATGCCAGCAGATACGCATTGTGAATCATACTGCCATCTACTGTTGACTCATGAAGGAAGTTATGTCAGTCTCTGCTAATCTGCTGTCATGGATGCCTTGCTCCTACAAAATAGTTTAAGTATTGATATCGCAAAATAAGATTTTTTTTTTTTCATTCCAACATAGCCTTTACCCCTCAGGAAGTGAATAACAATCAAATCCACTCATACCGGGGTTACAACTTGATTTAGAGCACCATGATTTCTGTAATGCAGAAAATAAAAAATGGAATTGTCTATAAAATGCAGAATGCCATGAAATTTTTTATATTTTGGATGCGCATTTATGTTTGAAAGCACAATTAATCAAATTAAAATTGTGATGCGTCATATTATGTTATTAAACCGCAAAAGACTATGATTTAATACAAAAAATATGTAATCTTCATGTTCTGCGTGCTTCAAAGTAAGTGTGTGAAGCCAGCTGCTGATACAAAAACACAAAGTCACACAGAAAGAACAAATGGATGTTATCGTAAAGTACTGGAGTGAGCATGTGTGGAAAGTGGTGTTGCATTTCCCAGACTCTGAATTTCTAGGACACACACAAGAAGATCAGCTTTTGGAAAAGATCTGTCTTTCCCCACTTGATCCAAAAAAGCTTCTACAAATCTCAATGGACAGTCCTACAGTCAACTTGAAGTCTAACAGGATCTTTTAAGAAAACAGAAGAGAAGACGACCCAGATACACCTGAGCTGATTAGACTTGGAAGCTGTGGCTTGCATATTGTGGATGGGAGCTTTCAGCATGGAGAAAAAGAGACTTCTTGGAAAGTGGGAGATACAATGAGAGTGCTTTAGCAACTTTTACATGACACACCAGCCAGGTGGGAATATTTTTATATTAAATATTAAATCCTCAAAATTAAATTTTGTGCTCACAGATGGATTGAAACCACTTGACTTGACTTGACTTGACTTGCTGTTGCTGAACGTGCTATTAAATATGGCCAGCTGTACAGGAACAGCCACAAGAAAATGGCCAAAAACAAAGTGCCATCATCATTATCCTATTCTATAGTCAAAGAGGCCACTGCTGACCCCCTCTTTGAAGCTAAGTTGCACTTTTTTGCCTTTGTTTCAAGGCAGCTGAAGCCATTTCTGGTAGCCTTTCAAACAGAAGCTGCAATGGTCCCCCTTTTATCAGATGGTCTGGAGAGCATAGTGAAATGCTTGCTGATATGCTATGTCTCGACTTGAAAAAAACTGGACTGTAAGGTGGATAAAGGAAAAGCTTAACAATATAAAGAATATTTAATTAAATAAAAAGACACACACAAACACATACAGGCAGCTACCCATAATTCTCTCTCTCTCAAACTGTCATCACCAGCTGCTTTTATCCCTCGCGCGCCCCATCAGGCTGACTGGGGACCGGGCATGCGTCGTTCCAGCCCGGCCCTGCCCCCTCCCCTCTACATGGACCCATCTGACAAAGCAGTGAATGTTCCGCTGAAGCAGCTAGAAATAAATCTGTTGATTAAGCCACACAAAAACTTGGAGAGTATCCACTTCATGTGTAGGAGTTCAAGAAAGAGTGCATCTCTTTTCTAGCTGCTAGCACTCAAGCTATTGAAGAGAAGTCCAATGAGTTATGCTGCTGTGAGACACACAAGCTCTCTAAATCCTGTTTTCATGGTGTCACAGGCAGAGAATTTCAAACCAAAGTTTGAAAAGCTTCTCCAAATGCTGCTGAACAGGGTGCACTGCTCCCCAGTGTGACAAGATTCTAGGCTAGTATAAAACTTTCATTACTGATGTCAATGCCAACCACAAACCAGCATTTTTAGATTTGAAAAAAAAAAAACACCTGCAGAGTTGATTTGTCTCTTTGTGGGCAGCAAGGCAGGCAGAGTCTCTCAGCTTTTGGAAATTATGAAATGCCTGTTGAGAAAAGCTACTAAGTTAACAAAGATTTTTTTGTTGAAAACTTGAAGTCTCTATGGATTGTCCATGATTCTTTGGCTGGGAAGCCTTTGGAGGGACCTCTCCCAAGAAGACTGCTACAGCATTGCAAGGCATCTAGAATGATTAACATGCAATACCTTGATGGTGACAATAAGAAGAGAGAATCTGCAGAAGAGAAGAAAAGAGATCCGTGATGAAATAAAAACCCTACCTGTAGAGAAACAAAAAGTTGAGCACAGCATCGTGCAAATGGAAAAGGAAGCAGATGAAATGGCTGAGAGGGCTGAGCAAAAGCAAAAATTAACATTGCTTGCAAAATCAAATGCATTCTGCAAGAGTGTGGCAGAGAAAAAGCAAGAGATTATGGCTCTTGAGAGTCCTCTATGTGACATGAAAGCCCTCACAGTGCACAATGTTCTATGGGTGTGAGAGTTCATACTACCGGGAGTATGACCTCGTTCTGGGCATGGGTAAAGTGTGCATCCTTACAGGACATCTGTATGGCTGCAGATTGCTAATAATAATAATTATTATTGTTTGGTGTCATGTGGGAATATATATATATGTATATCTGTATCTCCAAGGTGTGATGAGAGCGTGAATAGTGGGTGCTAGAGACATTATGTATAGCCCTTTGCATGACGTCTGCCCTGCTCCACTTTTATACCCTATAGTGCAAAGATATGTTGTGACATTGGACTATTAACCGATTTGGTAGTGCCTTATCTTGACATTGAATCATTGGGACTGGGTTCCACACTCATTTCCTAATGTTATAATGAGCAGTGTTTATGCAATATCTTTTTCGCTACCCTTTTTGGCTTTTGGACATTGCTGGTTAGAAGCACAGCACTATAGTAACTGACCCCTTACCATCAGCTTCTGACACATTATTGAATTTACCTTCTTGAAAGGGAATGTCTCGGTTACTAATACCTTGAAAGAAGGGAATGAGATGCTGTATCAGAAGCTGACGCTAAGTAATCGTATACCATAATACCATGCTACTGTGCTGCACTGCTGATTTTCCCCTGAAGGGGGTTGAGAGATACACATTTTCAGTCTGAAAATTCTGGGGATGTGATGTTGATATACATTTTGCAAGTGAACATGGGTAGAGGGCCAATGTCACCAGCCAATCAAATTGGCGTGGTGGTATAGGTTTTTTCACAATTAAAATATGTTGTTATTTTTTAATGTTAGAGAAGCTGACTTTTATAGTAATGGTAATATTTAGTGCTGAACATGTTTTTATAATCTAAAAAAACTATAATAAAAGTGCCAATACAACCCTGAAATACAAAAAGCCACAAGTCTAAAAAAGTTATGTTTCAAATTTGAAGATGATGTAACAAAAAATGAGGTTCCTGCAAGCATTTTTCTCTGTAAAATCGCTGGAAGCCTACAGAGAAACTTCAAGAGGACACAAAATCTGAATGCACTGCTTGGCTATTATATGCCCCATTTTTTCAAATAGACTTTGGAGACAAGATAATATACAGTTTTACAACATGAATGCTGCTCAGATTGCATAGTTTGTTGCAGAACGATGTTGGAGGGTAATTCTTTCAGGTGAGATCTCATGTAAACAATGGAGAATATATCAATATTTCTCAGATTTATCACTTTTATGGACAAAAACTACTATTGGATGTTTTTCAATGAACGCTTGTCATAAACAATTGCCCAAGTGTGGCAAACTGGATTCATCTAATGATCGCGTTTTCATAACAAAGGTATGACGTTCCGTTTTGATATTGCATGTTTTCATTTGTACTCCTGGCACAAATAACTAAATAGCTGTTTCTGGAGTATTGCTATCGTGAAACAGAGATCGGATATCAATGTTGAACCCTTAAACCTTTGAAAAGATGTATCATTTGTTAACATTAATTACATTTATAGATGGTAAATTATGTATTAAATGTAAGCAGAGTGACGTCACCACCTCGTGCGGGAGAATTGCGTATCAACAGTTTAAGATAGCTTCTTGTTTATTTGGTTAGTCCATCAACACTGCTCTGAATGACATTTGATACACAAGGTAAAGATGGTGAGAAGTTGAATCAAAGAATGTGTAATCGGTGTGGGGTCATGTCACACATTCAAGCTGGTCCTGTCCGGAAGAGAACAAAATATACTTTCCTGATCTTGATCTTGCCTTTCTGAGGGTGCGCTTAATTTAATATGGTGTTGATGTTGTTGATGCTTGTGCAGTTGAACAGCTGAAGACAACATACTATGCTGGGACAAGCGGTTCCATTTCCGTTTCATTTTGCTGTGCTCTGAAAGATGGTGCTCATTATGGATTATTCAAGTTTACTTTTATTCTGATTAAACAATACAAATATTGCATACATAGGTCTTGAGTCGCTAAAATAATTATAAATATGAGTAGGCCACTGATGTCTGCGCAAATAACAAAAATAGACAATTTATTAATTAACGCTGTGTATATGGAGCGGGAATGTTGAACTTTTACAGAAGGTACCAACAAAATGTATTTCAAATGTATATATTTATTTTTATTTATTTTACATACCTGGAGTTTGTTTACCCTAAGTATTACACCTAAGTATCCACACCAAATCCAAACTTGAATTACAAATGAAAGGGGAAAGCTCTTGATCTGTAACATCTAGATGTGTTTTTGTTCATGTTTCGTTTATGTCCTTTATTTTGAAATGTTTGTTCAAGTTCCTTGCCATGTTTTGTTCCTGTTTCCTTGTCATGTGGTCACCCTGTTTCCCTCCATGTTCATGTGTCTTGTTTTCATTGGTTCATTGTTTGATTACTTTGTTATCAGTTCTAGTTTGTGATTGGTTTTAGTTAATTGTCTTGTTATCTTATTTAGAGTTCTGTTTGTTCATTGGCATATGTTTCCCCATGGATCCATGTATTTAAGCCCTCATGTTTGCCATAGTCTCTTGTCTAGTATTGATGTTATTTTGTGTAACAGAGATCAAGTTTCAAGTTTCAAGTTCACTGGTATAGTTAGGGTTTCTTACATAATCATAATTTTGTAAATAAACTGCACTAGGGTTCTACACATCGTATTCGTCATTGCCATTGCCAGCTACACAAGCGTTACAGAATACTAGACTGGCCATTATTGACCCAGCAGTTCGGCTCCTGCATCTTTGTCAGGGGAATCAACCCCTGGAGAATTACGTGGAGGATTTTTGTGCTCTGGCAGACCAAGTCGTCTTTAATGAGGTTGCCCTCAAAGAAATTTTTTGCCAATCTCCCCTTTGATGCCTGGCAGTCGCAGTCCCCTCAATCTGGCTCAATATATCGACCTCGCCCTACAGATCACTGGTTCCACATTCACTGTGGGGGAGGCGGACGCCGCGCCAGAGTTCCACGCCATGGCCGCCGCCGCGCCAGAGTTCCACGCCATGGCCGCCGCCGCGCCAGAGATTCACGTCATGGCTACCAAGCCAGCATCCCACGTCATTACCAATGAGCCCATGCCTGCCATGGCCAATGAGTCAACGCCCATGTCTGCCACGGCCAACATTGCCAGCCTCGTCTATCCCAGAGCCTGCCCTGCCAAATTTGACCTCACGGAAGAGGAGGAGGAGGAGGAGGGATTCACGTCTCTGCTCCACGTTCCAGCCACCCCCCTCCCCGCAGATCCTTCGCAGTGAAGTTTGTTATGTTTTGGGGCATCGGGAGCCGCCCCTGGGGGGGGGGTGTGTAACATCTAGATGTGTTTTTGTTCATGTCTTGTTTATGTCATTTTATTTGGAAATTTTTGTTCAAGTTCCTTGCCATGTTTTGTTCCTGTTTCCTTGTCATGTGATCACCCTGATTCCCTCCATGTTCATGTGTCTTGTTTTCACTGGTTCATTGTTTAATTACTTTGTTATCAGTTCTAGTTTGTGATTGGTTTTAGTTAATTGTCTTGTTATCTTGTTTAGAGTTCTGTTTGTTCATTGGCAAATGTTTCCCCATGTCCATGTATTTAAGCCCTCATGTTTGCCATTGTCTCTTGTCTAGTATTGATGTTAGTGTGTGTAACAGAGATCAAGTCGTTTCAAGTTGATGTCTAGTTTAGTTTATGTGTCAAGTTCATGTTCACTGGTATAGTTAGGGTTTCTTGCATAATCATCGTATTGAAACTTGGGTTCTAGACAGCATCTTCGTCATTGCCATTGCCAGCTAGTTTTACATGATCAGAGACTGCAGCCAAATTCATCTTACATCGCTGTGTGTATGCACAAAGAAATTTATTTAACATTTTATGACAAATGTTTTAAAACATTTGAGCACTGTCCATGTCCACTTGTGTATGCTAAATTATTGCCAGCGCTGAGATGACCTTGTTTAAAATGAATTCACCAGAATTTCAAGTGTCTAAAAATGTTCTTAGCTGTATCAGGAAAGCTTGACTTTTTATTTAAGTGTGTTGTCATGGCTCATGTTCTCACTGCGAGAACATGACCGTGGCAACGTTGCGATCGCGGCTTTCTGTCTTTTATAGAGTGAAAGCCACTCCATCTGCTCCCAGTCCTGTTCCTTGTGCTTGCATGCACAAGGCCATGGTGGCTAGTGCTGGGGGTGATTTGGGGGCTTCAATGGTAGAATTTTCACCGGGCGAATACCCACAGACCTCCCATTACCCAGAAAAAAAAACAAATATCATACATACAGGCTTGCTATTTAGATTGCCCCCCACTTATGGTGTAAAATGGTAACATGATTGAGAATTATCTTTCAAGAAATGTAAACACAGGAATTCATTAATTGTTCTTGAAAGTTGTGCACATTTGTACTCAAAGCTAATGTACATTGCCTATTGAAGCAATGACTGTCATAACAAATGACAGCAGCTTGTACGATTAAACAGGAATGTGTCTTGTTTGTTCCTTTTAAATGTAAATAACTTTTGTTATGATTTTTCATGTTTAATTTGTACTCCTGACCCACATTAAGAAATTACTGTCACTAACATTTCTAACCTAAAATAGTGGTCAAAGATTGAAGCTGGAGTCTTACATTTTATGATTAATAATTTTTCAAGATTAATTAAGAATGTTATACACTCACCTAAAGGATTATTAGGAACACCTGTTCAATTTCTCATTAATGCAATTATCTAATCAACCAATCACATGGCAGTTGCTTCAATGCATTTAGGGTGTGGTCCTGGTCAAGACAATCTCCTGAATTCCAAACTGAATGTCAGAATGGGAAAGAAAGGTGATTTAAGCCATTTTGAGCGTGGCATTGTTGTTGGTGCCAGACGGGCCGGTCTGAGTATTTCACAATCTGCTCAGTTACTGGGATTTTCACGCACAATCATTTCTGGGGTTTACAAAGAATGGTGTGAAAAGGGAAAAACATCCAGTATGCGGCAGTCCTGTGGCCGAAAATGCCTTGTTGATGCTAGAGGTCAGAGGAGAATGGGCCGACTGATTCAAGCTGATAGAAGAGCAACTTTGCCTGAAATAACCACTCGTTACAACCGAGGTATGCAGCAAAGCATTTGTGAAGCCACAACACGCACAACCTTGAGGCGGATGGGCTACAACAGCAGAAGACCCCACCGGGTACCACTCATCTCCACTACAAATAGGAAAAAGAGGCTACAATTTGCAAGAGCTCACCAAAATTGGACAGTTGAAGACTGAAAAATGTTGCCTGGTCTGATGAGTCTCGATTTCTGTTGAGACATTCAGATGGTAGAGTCATAATTTGGTGTAAACAGAATGAGAACATGGATCCATCATGCCTTGTTACCACTGTGCAGGCTGGTGGTGGTGGTGTAATGGTGTGGGGGATGTTTTCTTGGCACACTTTAGGCCCCTTAGTGCCAATCGGGCATCGTTTAAATGCCACGGCCTACCTGAGCATTGTTTCTGACCATGTCCATCCCTTTATGGCCACCATATACCCATCCTCTGATGGCTACTTCCAGCAGGATAATGCACCATGTCACAAAGCTCGAATCATTTCAAATTGGTTTCTTGAACATGACAATGAGTTCACTGTACTAAAATGGCCCCCACAGTCACCAGATCTCAACCCAATAGAGCATCTTTGGGATGTGGTGGAACGGGAGCTTCATGCCCTGGATGTGCATCCCACAAATCTCCATCAACTGCAAGATGCTATCCTATCAATATGGGCCAACATTTCTAAAGAATGCTTTCAGCACCTTGTTGAATCAATGCCACGTAGAATTAAGGCAGTTCTGAAGGCGAAAGGGGGTCAAACACAGTATTAGTATGGTGTTCCTAATAATCCTTTAGGTGAGTGTATATCTTTAATGTTATAGTTCATTTATGTCATTATTTGATCTTCATTTACAAATCACAATGATACCCTTCTAGTTTATGTTGTTCTGACTTAACAAAGGTTAAAAGAATCCTGTCCGTACACATCTCCTGGCAGCAATTATGCGCATGAATTTCACATGTCCCTTGTGTGTTTTTACTGTGCATTAATCCCTGTGACATTAAGGGTCATTCTGTTTGACTACCTACTGTATATCTGATCTGGACCAACAGCGCTCTTGCTCCTGTGATGTTGCTTTAATTAAATCTTGAAAATATTGCTGTGATGCACTCTTAAAACATTATTGAAATATTGACATTTACCTCATCCATGAAATTCATTAAGAGGACAAGCCAATATCCTTTATAATTTTAACTTTAATGCTAGCTAAATCTATCTGCATTCCTTACAAAATACACTTAACACATCTAACCAATCTATAGGGGACAAATCAATAATACAGTTATCCATTTTTTGTTGATTAACAATACCCAGTGTGAAGGTTATGGTGTTGGCTGCTTAGCTGGAAAATTATGAATTTTTCAATATTTACTTACAGCTGCTGTATTTGTCTGTGCTGCTGAGCTAGGTTGGCGAGCCAATGGCCCAGACTGGACAGGTTTGGCTTGTAGTTGCTGGGCTTGAACTAGCTGTGGTTGTGCTGTGCCTGTGGAAGCTGTCTGCGGCCCTGGTCTGGCAGTTGATGCCTGTGCCTGCTGTTGGAGCTGTGTCCGCTGGCCTTGCTGCTGCCCATCAACAGGTGGCTGGGAACTAGCTTGTCTGCTTGAATTTGAAGTTCCACCTGGACCCTTCTGTCCAGGTCCGAGAGATCCTGGCTGCCTGGAGGAAGAGGGGTGGTCCTGTTGCTTCCTGCTGGAGGACCCCTGATGGTGGGAGGACTGTTTTCCAGAGCGGGAGCTATGTTGGTGGCCTGAGGTGTCACGGGAATAATCTGAAGAGTTGTAGCCCTGAGAGCGAGACTCTCCCCTTCTCCCTGAAGATGACAAGGAGCGGGAGTCATGCCGCATGGATGGATCCTTAGAGGAACGTGATGATCGAGAGGAACGAAGCTCATCTGAGTGGCGTGAGGAGGAGTGCCTACCAGAACTCCCACTGCCATGGTGGCGGTGCTCTCTAGAGGATGTGTGATGGGTATGGCCATAATCATCTTGTGGCCAAAGATCTTCTGGTGGCTCATCATAGTCATGGTATGTGTGCTTGACATGGCCCCGCCTCCCAGAATGACCACTGCTGCCATAGTGACGGGAACCACGAACATCACGTGGCTTCTCAAACCAGTCTGTCTCCTCTTGACCAAGATTGTAAGCTTTGGAAACCAAAAGCAGATCATAATCAATCTCATTGTTTAATGGTGAAAGAAGATTGCACACTGAGGCCATGCAAAAAAAAAAAAAGAACAAATATAGCCCAAACCAAAAAACATGCAACATAGTGTAACACAATATACTACACATAAGACAATTATCAAAAATTAGACATGCAGTTCATGAAGAAGTTTGGAGGTCAAAATCATTTAATATTATACACTCAGTACACACACAAATTAGGTGCCCTGGAAAAGAACAAGAGTGGGGGAAACATAAAGAAACCACACAACAACTTAAGCAGTTTTTGGAACTAAGCATAGCATTGACAGTCAGTTTTGTCGAGAGCTGAATGTAGCCTGAAGACAAAACATGGGCATGCACTTGGTTTTTACTTCTGCTATTCACTCTCTTTCTCTGGGTGGGTGGGGGATGTTTAAAGTGGGCAGTGACGCTGGCATTCAGCTCCCAATTACCTTCGCTGTCAGAAACAGCACAATGCATATCATCAATTATATACATATCATCTGGTTTGTAGACATGGGTCCGAGGCAGGTCTCGAATATGGTCCTGCACATCAGGAAGTGAGTGACTTGAACCATATGAATTTGATGGATAGTTGAAGGCCCTGCCAACACCAATGAGATTTGCCATGAGGCGGGAGCTCTCTTTTTCTGAATATTGAGAACGCAAAGTAGGGCGCACACTGTGGCCATAGTTGCTGTTGTATGACCGGTCTGTACAGTCTCGTTCAAATGACCTGCTTCTGTAGCCCCTCTCACAAGATGAAATTTTGTCCATGCCATAACCGGTTGAACGAGACCTGCCATGGCCATAGAGACGTTCATCATTATAGTAGCCCCATTGTGGATTATAAGCACTCCGTAGCCCATAGACATCATCTTGAAGTTTATGGTCATGAGAACCTGAGCCATAACCACTGGTTGTAGAGGCGTTTATGGTGTAAGAGGCCAGATCAGCCTCCATATCACGAGTCTCCTCAATTGGGGAAAACTTGGATATCTTCTGCTCAATGACTTGTTTACGATGTTTGCTCTTCCTGGAGGACATGACGGCTGGAGGGCACAGGCTCTTTGAGAAGAGCCTCTGGGCTGCTCGTGTAGGTGCTGAGTGTCTGTAGTCATCAAAGTAATATGATGATCCCCCACCCACGCTACTGCTTCCCACCTCCCGGCCATGCGTATTTTCCCCTTGTGCTTGGTAGCTGCCGGTGCTCTTACCCCTGCCATGGTGTTGGTTGTACAGATCTGCATCACGTTCATCCTCTGGTCTGCCAAAGGAGCTCCCCCCTCGAGCGTGAAGTCCATCGCTTCCGTAGCGCCCATGACCCTCATTGCGATGTAAGTCTGAAGTGCCCATACCCTCTTTGTTCAATTCACATATGTCATCGATCATGGCATAATTCCTTGGGACATTCTGCTCTAGGTTGGAGGATCCATATAGGCCTTCACTGCTGTACATAAAGGGGCTGTCCACTGGGTGCATATGGTCAGATAGTGTTGTCTGTCCATATGTGTTGGTACCAGTGGTGTTATATTGCCCATATGAACTAGTTGTAGTTACTGGATGTCCATAAGTATTTGCAAAAGTTGTTGTGTACTGCCCATAACTACTGGATGAGATTGTTGTGTATGGCCCATAAGCAGAGGTTGCTGGAGTTGTTAAAGTCCCACTATAAGTATTTGAAACAGAAACAGAGTACGGAGAATAAGTGCTTGGCATATTTGTGCTATATTGGCCATAAGATGGACCCAGACCAGACTGGCTGTAACTTGTATCTTGGGTGGTTGTTACTATGACTGTGGGATTGTTTATAACCTCATAATTAGTGGGCAGCTTGTGTTCAAGGTCGGCAAGGGATGTCTGTCGTGGCTTTTGGTGAAAAGGGAGCATGTCTGTTTGTGGCTGATAAGTGCTTGCTTGACTGACTGGGTAGGGGGGTGCCTGGCTTGGGTATGGTGTACTATGGGTTGGAAAAGCATTTGGACCAGGAGGTGGTAGGGTAGGCTGGAACTCTAGATGGCTTGGCTGTGTTGGAGGTGGCACTGAAATGTCTGTTGGATATGGAGGTTGGCTCTGGGGGAAGCCCTGGGAAGGGAAAGCCCCTTGGACCTGATAGGATAGGATTGGATAAGTCTGCAACATGGTGGGCTGGGGGAGAGCTTGGGCTTGGGTGACTGATGGATAGGGAGGTTGGTTAAAAATTGAGCTCTGCAATGTTGAGGCCTGCGGGGTAGGTGCTGTTGGAAAACTTTGTGGGTACTGGTACGACATAAATGAAGATGTGGGGGGAAACTGGGCAGCAGTGTTCAGCTCACAAGTAAACTGGCTGAGTGGTGCCATGCTTGGTCTGGTCAATAGCCCATTGCTCTCAAAGGATGTGGCCGCAGATGTCAGACGAAGGTTGTTAAGCTCAGAGTCTGACATATAGTCTCGAGAGTCCCCCATGCAGCGCAGGTATGCTTGGTCTCTCCTCTCTCTCTCCTTGACCAATGTTTCTTTTCTCTGTGTGATGCCCAACTCCAAGTATCTAAGCTTGGCATCAATTTCCTTTTCCTCCTCCTCCAACTCAGCCTGCTGCTTACGTAGCTTTGTAGATTCCTGTTCAACAGCCTTCAGCTCATGGGTCAGGTCCTTTAGGAGACTGGCTTTTGCAGCCAAGCGGGAACCACATTTCAGAGAAGGCAAAGAGGGCACAAACATTTGGGATAGGTTAGGGGTGACCAAAGGCAGTTGTATTTCCTCTGGTGGAGGGCTGGGCAAGGTCCTTTTCACCTTCCTTAAGAGTGAGCTCTGCTGCAGGGCTGCCAGCTGCAGAGAAACCGGGCCCAGGAAGAGTGAAAAAGCCAGGATCATGAAATACAGAGGACAGAACAATGTTGTACATTAGAGTGACAAACATAATTACAAACATATCATAAACTACCGTTCCCTGTCTGTCACTCACTCAACATTGTGTCGATGTTGTGACTCTAGGGGTCGCATTTGGGAGCCCCAATCACCTCTGATATTTGAGAAAAGTCCAATGAGAATTGGCGAGTGGAATTTGCAGATTTGTTCTTCGGAGCCAATTAGTTTAGAGCTTCCACTGGCATTCTATTTACCTCAAAGAGCTGTTGGATATACAGCTCATTTACAGCAGTTTCCCTCTCCTCGCACAGATAATTGCAGAGAATGCCCCTGGGCGCTTTAGTAGCCACACTAAATGAGTAATTTTCTATCAAAAAGTACACTGATGGGGAGCGTCTTTTTAATGATGCCTTTCTGTCTATGTGCAGTTCCTAGTTGTGGTCAGTATCTCTCATCCTCTGGTGGTCACAATCGCTGTCTCATGTGTATAGGTCATAGTTATGCTGAGACAGCGTTCGTGGATGGCTCATGTTCTCACTGCGAGAACATGACCATGGCAACGTTGCGATCGCAGCTTTCTGTCTTTCATAGAGTGAAAGCCACTCCATCTGCTCCAAGTCCTGTTCCTTCTGCTTGCATGCACATGGCCATGGTGGCTAGTGCTGGGGGTGATTTGGGGGCTTCAATGGTAGCATTTTCACTGGGTGAATACCCACAGACCTCCCATTCCCCAGCACCGCAAAATACCACCACCTGGCAGAATCGTCCTAGGCTCCCATCCAGAGCCTGTAAGTTCACATCGTCCTTGATGGCCAAGGCTTGCAGTGCTGCTGGACAGGCCGCCTCTGCCTTGCATGCCATGGCCATCCTGCAGGTGCACCAGGCTAAGGCTCTGAAAGAGCTGCACAAGGGTAGTCCTAACCCAGGATTGATACAGGAGCTGCGCTAAGCAACCAACTTCACCCTACGGGTGACGAAGGTCACGGTGCAAGCTCTCGGGCAGGCGATGTCCACCTGTGGCTCAACCTTGCAGAGATGAGGGATGCCGATAAGGTTTGCTTTTTTGACGCGCCCATTTCTCAAGGTGGCCGGTTCGGCGACACTGTTGAGGACTTTGCCCAGCAGTTCTCGGCAGTCAAGAAGCAGACAGCACGATCCTGCCCCGGCATCCTGCCCCGGCATGATTCCTCTGCCACCTACAGGCCGCCAAGATCCCATACCCTGGCTGCTCATCGCCGAGGGTGTCCACCTATGTCACACTGGCTCCAACACAGCCCGAGCTGATGGCTCGACCTCAGTGTAGAGCCTCCTGCAGGAAATTAACGCCCCCCTCGTCCCTTGGTCTGGTGCCAAGAACCCCAGGAGGGCTTTGAAGCATCCCTGAGATGGGCGACCCATGGGTGAGGAAACCCGTTGTCAACCAGGAGGTGGTACACAGACCACTCCATCCCCCTGTGGAGGGCTGGGAGGAGAATCTTTTGTTCCCTTTTTTTATGATTTTGCCTCATGCCCAAGGGTCACTGGCACTTTCATTTTCCAAAATGAACGGTTTCCTAATTTTCTGGGTCACACACTCGTCACGACAGCCGTACATTGAACACTCGCAACAGTGGCACTGCGTATGCGAGTGCTATGCCTTTTCACACCCTGCTGTGACACACACATACCCATGATCAGGCGTATGTGACAAGCCACAAAGAGGCCACAAAGAGGCCTCCTCTCCCATCGCAGACCGGTCCAATGGTGGGTACACAGAGCAAGGTAAGACCTGTGAGCTTTGAATCGGGCCCTGCACATGCTCCAGTTCAAAATGCTGATGCAGAAGCGTATTCTGTCATGCATCCGGTATCAAGTGTATGTGGCCGCCAAAGGGGAAGCACAGCCTGATCATCAGGTTCCTTAGAGGTGCCAGGAGGTTGAATCCTCCTAGGCCATGCTTCATTCCCACGTGGGACCTCTCTGTATTCTTGCTGTTCCTACAGAGAGTCCTGTTTGAGCCCCTGGAGTCAGTCGAGCTAAAAGCCCTCTAATTGAAGACGGCCCTTCTGACAGCGCTCACTTCCACAAAGAAGGTTGGGGACCTGCGGGCATTCTCTGTCAGTGATATGTGCCTAGAATTTGGTCCGGCATACTCTCACGTGATCCTGAGACCCCAACCTGGCTATGTGCCCAAAGTTCCCACTACCCATTTTAGGAATCAAGTGGTGAACTTGCAAGCTCTGCCCCGGAATGAGGCAGACCCATTCTTGTTGCTGTGTCCATTACGTGGCTTGCATGTTTACTTGGGCTTCACAGAGAGCATTAGACCCTCTGAGCAGCTCTTTGTCTGTTTTGGTGGACAGCAGAATGGGAAGGCTGTCTTCAAACAGAGAATTGCCCACTGGGTTGTGGATGCCATCGCTTTGGCATACCAGGCCCAGAGGGCGCTATGAGCACACTCTACTAGGAGTGCCTAACAGACATATGTAGAGCAACGGGCTGGGAGACACCCGATACGTTTGCGAGAATTTCCAATCTCCGGGTTGAGCCAGTTTTGTCCCATGTGTTAACAGGTACAAACAGGTAAATATGCGTGCAGCTGGCTAGGTGTACTGCTTGCACACAGCACCTTTCCCCTCCCTGAGGGGATAACGTGCACTTTTTTGTCCACATGATTTTCCCGGACCGGCGAACCCCCCAGCACCCTGCAGCAGGCGAATTCAGTGGAGGAATTCGATGCCAGACCCAGTACTCATGAAGTATGCCCTGTCAGGTCAGCCCATGTACTTGGGATAGGTGCTCCATATGTAGTTGCTCCCTGTCCCATATGAGGTGTTTTCCACAGTACGGTTTCCCTGACAGTAAACCCGTGTCTTCCCCTTGGCAGAGCCCCAGAAAAGTTCAAAACAGCTGATACGATCTATTCCCATTGTAAGTACATCTTGTCCCCCCCTTGGGGTACGAGGGACTATGTGGGGCATTGGGAAGGTTATGATGGGGCTGTGTGCAATTGTTACTAGGCACGAGGTAGCCTGCCTGCATCTGCACCACCGATCCGCATAACACTTCAGCTGGTTGCAGTTGTAAAGGGACCCCTGGTGTCACTACATCGACACAATGTCAAGTTATCATTGGCCCTTTCTCAAATATCAGAGGTGATTGAGGCTCCCAAGTTCGACCCCTAGTGTCACTACATTGACACAACATCTCATTCCCTCCATCAGGGAACGGAGGTTACAACAGTAACCAAGATGTAAATGTAAAAATACACAACCTTTACAGATATACTGAAGGTACACACTTGTACACTTTAATATTTTTTTTATTTATTTTTTTAATCTAAATCAATGTTCATCTATAGTATGTGAAAATATTACCTGGAGACACCACAAACATGCAAAAAGGGGTCCTAGAAACTGATTGGAATTTAGTAGAGAGCAAGAATCCTCTCAAGTTGAGAATGCATGTGAAAACATATTTTGAATGTACTTTCTCTGTTCACTGTCTAACAAATACGGTGTGCACAGCTGCCTGAATCTAAAACACCACTTAAAAAAAAAACTATGTAAACCATTTACCATTTAAATCATTTTGTTTGTTAATATTGTAACCTCATTCTAAACAACGACCACACTGCCATCCATCCAAGTGCTCAAACAGCACAACCCAAGTCTTGCTGTTCTAATGCCAGGATTTCCAGATAGCACACTCCATCCATTTTAAAGATGTTTAAAAATGTTCCCTTTTGATAGGTTCACTTTGACCCTGTGTTAGTAGCTGACAATATGGGAACACCCCAGATGTGACAATAGTCTGAAGCTTTTAAGCCATTTATATAATACAGATAAAACTAAGATATAATTCTAAAATTATAGGGAAATTGTTTTATTAGTCGCTAAAAAAATTATATTGTGCAAGGGAGTGCATTTGTCAATGTATAAATCGACTGCCTCTTTTCCATGCATCATTTTATATTATCAATGAATGTGGTCACAGACAAATCACATAGAACAGAAAAATTGCTCACATAAACTTCTCCTCTGTCTTGTCTTGCCTGCCCTTGACAGCAGTATTTTCATAGGAGATGGATGACATGATATCCAATGACACGTCATCTCTCCTATTGGTTATTGCTGCCAAAATTCGCTCCTTATTTGCATGAAGTTAAAAAAAATTAACTTTCTGAAGTTACTCGACACGCCCATATCCAGTCGCTAGAAGTCGCTGTCGCTTGTGAGGGGCAGTAGTGGCTCAGTGGTTGAGGCTCAGGGTTACTGACCAGAAGGTCAGGGGGTTCAAGCCCCAGCACCACCAAGATGACACTGTTGGGCCCTTGAGCAAGGCACTTAACTCCAGGCTGCTCCGGGGGGATTGTCCCTGTAATAAGTGCACTGTAAGTCGCTTTGGATAAAGCGTCTGCCAAATGCATAAAAATGTAAATGTAAAACTGTTAAGTCATCAGCTCTCATTGAAAATAAATGAGATGAGGTCACTTTGTTGCTAGAAGTCACTGCAAAGGGCCTTTATAGAATCACTCCAATTTATTGGCTGATGGCCCTTAGCAATTATGTTCGCCCCAAGCTCCTTAAGAAGATGGTGAGGTTGTGTAAATCGTTTTGGTCTGTTTAATAGATGTGCAGGCATTCTGGAGGGAGAAGAGATGCTGGCTGAGTGGCGTGCAGCGACCTGAGTTGCTTCTAACTCCAAAGGAGGAGATGACGGGTGATTTGTGACTTATGACGAGAGCATACAGCGATTTATGCACGCCACAAGACGTGCTAGGCTCTAGGCAGTTGATGTGCCAACTTAGGCACGGCCCTGTCCAGGAGCCAGTGGCTGCATACCCATTGCACACAGCACCCCAACCCAGTTTGGAGGCAGCTGTGGTGACCACAACGCGCCTGGACACCTGCTGTAGGGGGACTCCTGTCCACAGAAAACAGTAGTCTGTGAAAGGATTAAATGTCTGATGGCAGAAAGATATGTGCCTCGGCGCCATGCCCATCTCGGGACTCGAGTCTGAACCCAGTGCTGAAGCGGTCTCACACGCATCAACCTGAGCAGCATGGCTGCCGCTGAGGATGTCATATGACCGGCTGCGTGCGCTCGCTTATGAGGCATGCTGTCATTAAGACTGAGTCTAACTCCATGTCGAGAAAAGAGATGATCTGAACCGGGGAGAGCTTGCTCTTTTCCCAGTTGACCTGAAGCCCTAGACAGCTGAGGTGCCTGAGCACCTGGTCCCTGTGTGCGCACAGAGACTCTCGAGAGTGAGCTAGAATCAGCCAGTCATCGAGGAAATCAAGTACACAGATGCCCACTTCCATTAGCGGGGCAAGGGCGGCCTCTGCGACCTTCGTGAAGACACGAGGAGACAGGGACGAGACGAAAGGGAGGACCTGGTACTGATACGTCGGGCTGTCAGATGCGAGCCATAGGAAGGGTCTGTACCGAGGCAAAAGTGAGATGTGAAAATATGCATCCTTCAGGTCTACCACTGCGAACCAATCTAGATGCTAGACACATGTTAGAATAAGTTTTCGCGTGAGCACCTTTGAACGGGAGACTGTGTGAGGCACGGTTCAGGACTCGTAGGTCCAAGTTTGGCTGCCATGCACCGCCTGTCTTGGGTACGATGAAGTGAGGGCCGTAGAACCCTGGCTTCATCTCAGCTGGAGGGACGGCTCTATCGCATCCCTGTGGGGCGAGTGCCTGGCAAACTAATTCACGTAGCTGAGTCGGATGGTCCCGGCCAGCTAGTGCAACGGGTTGGAAGTGTAAGAAATGCGTCCAAGCTCCGAGTGGGGGGCACTAAGGGGACGATCACATATGACGTACCAGGTGGGGTTCACTGCAGGGGGAGCAGGTAATATTATGTTGCGGAGCAAAGTTGCGTCTCAAAACAGTTGTGCTACTCAAAGCACTTACCTTGCTCTGTATACCTGGCTGGGTGCTGGAAAGTGACTGAGGAGGTGGCCCTATGGAGGCGTCCTCTAGACTCGTTAGAACCGGCCAGCCGGGAGTCTACAGTCAAAGGCGTGGAGGCAAGGGGGCCGCGTCCATGGGGCCGTGACTGTAGGTGTTTGGTGCCAGACCGCCGAGAGAACGGCGTGTGGGGGCACTGGTTAGGTGACCGAAGGAGTGAGGAAACCACTCTCATTTTCCTGGCAATGTGGGTACAGGCCCAGGGGTTTGTGTTAAGAGATTTTTCACCGGGGGATGGAGTGGTCCAGATACCAACTCCGTAGCGGCCATCTCACTCCTTGGTTTAATCGTCTCAGGAATGCTTGGGAGCCTTCTGGGTCCTGGTGGTGGTTCATGAGATGGGGACGTCAGCTTCCTGCAGGGAGCTCTATGCTGGGGCTGAGAGCTGGGCCCTGGTTGAAGCAGAGCTGCCTGTTGTTTAGAAGCCACAGGGGGACGCCCTCGGTGAGCAGACCAGGGCAAAGTCTTCAATGGTGTCGCCGAATAAGCCGAACTGGGAGACAAGGGCGTTAAGAAAGCGGGCTTTGTTGGGGTCCCGCATCTCGACCAGGTTCAGCCACAGATGTCGTTCCTGGACCACAAATGTGGGCGTCGCATGTCCGCGTGGCCGGGGGTGAGGTCAGTCTTCGAGCGCAGTTCCTGCAGTACATCAGGATCAGGACTATCCAAGTGCAGATCTTTAAGTGCCTTGACCTGGTGGACTTGTACGAGGGCTATGGCATGCAGGGCAGAGACAGCGTGAGGGACCGCTCTGCCGTCAAGGGTAGTGAGAGTGGAGGAGCGAGGAAACTGGTTTCGGACAGTAAAAGGTGCCCTCTACGGCTTCGTCAACTCGTCATACACCTCCGGGAAGAAAGGAACTGGGGGGCGGAGGGTTCCAGTACAGCCCCTCGCTCATGGCGGCCCGGGCAGACTGGACGAGCAGACCCGAAGTTGGCCCTGTGGTTTGACAAGGACTGTTTCTGCTATCCTTTAAATGAAGTAAATTCAAAGTCTCAAATAGCTACAAAGTAATATTTTTCATGACTTATTTTCTGCATTTTTATCAGGTGTGAGCGTTATTCAACAAGCCGTGCTCCTAGAAATGCTTTGCGGTATGAATAAATTATGCTAATTACCATGTACTGTTCATAGCTTTACTGTTTGCCGATTTTATATACGCTGCTGTTATTGTATTTGTTGTAAATTGCAGTTATTTGTTTAGTATTTAGTAATTATTCAGTTCTCATCTTATACTTAATATTTAGTTTTTGGTTGCCACCATAATTGTGATTTGTATGTCAAATAAGGAGGGCCACACGAGGCAAAGTTGATGTGCTAATGTGGATATGCGCTCCTGTGAGTGATCAATTCTTCTTTTTCTATATGCATACCGAATGTAAAAAAAAAATTTCCAGCCATACTCCCAAGAATTTAATCACTGACACCTGCTCAAGTGGATGGCCATAAAGTGTCAAACCAACTGGAATGTGTTTCTTTTTTTGAGAAGCATATAACTTGGGTCTTTTCTATAGACAATCGGAATCCCCATTTCATAGCCCACTCTTTGACTTGGTTTATTGCTGTCTGAACTTTGTTAGCTGTGAATACCACATTTCGCCCTATCTTCCACAATGCTCCGTCATCAGCAGACAGTGATCTTCCCATATTAGTTTCTACCTGACTAAAGTTATCATTAATCATGATATTAAATAAGAGCAGACTACACACACAATTCCCTGTGGTGTTCTATTTTCAATTTGATATGTACTAGAGTAAGATGTTCCCACCCTAACTTGAATTGTCCGATTGAATAAAAAGTTCAATACCCAGTTATTAACTCTACCTCCCATACCCAAAGATTTAATTTTATTAAAAGACCATCTTTCCACTGCATATCATAAGCTTTTTATATACCAAAAAACACAGCTATGACAGTTTCTTTACAGATCTGAGCCTTTCTTATGTCAGATTCTATGCAAAGCACTGCATCATTGTAGTGCGACAACAACGGAAACCACATTGGTGTGGAGAAAAAAGCCCTCTTTTTTCATAATAATACATAAACCTGTTAACTATCATTCTTTCCATGAGTTTATACAAATTTTAAGTTAATGCTATTGGTCTGTAACTTGTTGCTTCTGAGTGATCTTTACTTGGTTTCTTGATTGGAATAATTATTGAGTGGTTTCATGATGTGGGTGCCTGTTAACCACACCTTGTTAAGCACTTGCGGTATAACTGTAAGTGCCACATCAGACAGATGTTCAATCATACTATAGCATATCTCATATTCACCAGATGTCTTCTTTGCCCTAGCGATAGCTCTTTTAATTTGAAATAGAGAAAATGTAATATCTTATGGGCTTTAATTTGTGCTACTTTTCTCCAATACACCAGGACTTCTGACCGATTCTCTACATTTCATAGCTTCCTCTGTTAGATTACTATTGGTATGCACCTTAACAAAAACTTTAGCCAATATTTCTGCTTTTTATTATTTGAAATTGCCACCTCCTCTCCATTATGAAGAGCAGGCATATTGCTAGTCTTCATAATACCTCCCATCTTCCTTATCATACCCCATATATATGAGGTCTGAGTTTCCATTCCTATAGTATTGCAAAATTTTGTCCAGTAACTTCGCTTTGCAGTTCTTATAGTTTTTATGACTATAGCTTGTGCTCTCCTATAATTACTTATATCTGGGAATGAGTGAGATGCTTTTACCTTCCTAAATGCACTGTTTCTGTTTCAAACAGCCATTCCACACTCATCATTCTACCATGGAAGTGCTTTCCACTGATTTGTAATTCTCCATGTACTCTTTCTTGCCACATCCTCAGAAGCTTAAGTAAGGTCCAACACAGATTCTTATCCTCTTACTACATCCAGTCTAGTACCGCTACCATTACTACATCCAGTCTAGTACCGCTACCATCATTTAGACAAACTAATCCAAGTTCACTTCCTCCTATTATATTACCATTAAAATCATTAATAGCACTCCCCCAAAGAGTATTATGGGCATTAAAATCACCACACCAAAATATCTTATTATCATTCAAACTCCCAATATTTTCAAGTGTTTCTTTTCTTTTCTTACATGGATTATAAAAATTGATAACATTAATTTTCCTATTACCATACCATATTTGCATAGATATCACCTCTAATTCATTATTTTTAATTTCCCTGATGTTCAAGCCTTGTTTTATAAAATAAGCTACTCCTCCCCCATTTCTTGATTTCCCATCCTTCCATATAACCTCATATACATGTATAACAAAATCAAGATGTGGCTTAAGCCATGTCTCACGTCTATATATAATATCTCGTTTCTGCTGTACATCCTGAATAAACCTTTTAAACTCTTGTCCATTAGCTATAAGACTTCATGCCTTCCATTGGAATATTCCTAATCCTTTCTTATACTTTCTCCATACGTTCCTTGTGTTCCAGCTATTCTGCCTTTGAGTGCTTCATTAATTACTTCTACTATAACATCCTCTACTTTTAAATATTTTTCTGCTGCTCTGATGATAATCTTAATTCTTTCAGTTCTGCTAGTGATTTGGACTGAACGAGTAAGCAATTTCAAAATAAAAGCCATTATATTGGCTTGTCTTGCAGAGTTTATATTTTTTTTTTCTTGTTATGAGGTCTGCATGGGCATGTTGAAGCCCAGGTTGACCGCCTATATCGCCTGTAGGATGGGCCGGTACTTGCGCAGCGGTGGGAAAACGGCCAGTGCTCCCGATGGCCAGTCTGCCCCTTGTATGCACATTTTCATTGTAAACCATTTACGTTTCAAATTCTCTTTTTTTCTGGATCGAGAAAAAAATTCTATGTTTTTTATTATACTAAATTACTGTATAATAAAACAGCTATACACCTTCCATGTGGAACCAATCTTGGACGAATGGGAAACAAAAAGTAGGAAAGCTAATTCTTAATTATTTTCTAAATTAAACTAGGCCTGTTTGTTTATGGAAAAATGTATCTCACATCTGATTTCATATTTACTGCTACAGTGAGTCTTTACAGTGCGTACAGTGACTTTTACAATCTCTTTTACAAGAGGAAGCATTTGATGAAAACTGTTGTATAAACACTTACTATATTGTTTTGTCCAAGAGCTTGTTTTGTCATTGTCAAGATGACA
Organism: Xyrauchen texanus; assembly: GCF_025860055.1. NCBI lineage: Eukaryota > Metazoa > Chordata > Actinopteri > Cypriniformes > Catostomidae > Xyrauchen > Xyrauchen texanus. The sequence continues at coordinate 4,522,061 of NC_068312.1, forward strand.
GCACTGCTGATGATACTCGAGAAAAGTGGGGGTGGAGTTTAAAATTATTATTATTAAATTATGATTTTTATAATTCTGTAATACATGTTAAATGTGTAATGGAATATTGGGGAGAAAATGTCCATTATGTTACTTATGAAAGTAAATACTTACTCGCTAATTGAGTATTCTTTTAATTGGATAATTGTTTTACTCTTACTCAAGTAATTATTAACATAATTTCTTCCAGTTGAGTAATAATTGTTTTCAAGTGATTGTACATTTACTTGAGTACAGATTTTAGCCTACTCTACCCACCTCTATCAGATGCCAAAACTATCTGTCTCCCCCATGGTTTACACTGGGGAGTGTTAAGTGGTCAGCAAATGCCTTGCTTATTTTTTTATTATACATTTATTAATTTGTTCTTTTATTAATAAAATTTTTTTTCTCCCCTTTTCTCCCCAATTTTGGAATCCCTAATTCCCAAAGTCCTCGTGGTGGCATAGTGACTCGGCTAAATCCGGGTAGCGGAGAACAAATCTCAGTTGCCTGTCTGAGACTGTCAATCTGAGCATCTTATAATGTGGCTTTTTGAGCGCATTACCGTGGAGACGTGTGGAGGCTCACGCTATTCTCCGTGGCATCCACACACATCTCACCATGCACCCACCGAGAGCGAGAACCACATTATAGCGACTCATTAGTTAGGATGATGGAGATTACTGAGTTAGAGACACACATCCAAATGCTAGAGGAGGTCAGTGAGAAGCCATTAGATATTGTTTTGAATGCAGCAAGTAAGCAACACACTTCCGTTCTGGCTTTAGAGCCCCCCCAGCAGGGCAATTGGGTGACATCACGGCGACATACTCACAGAGCAACATGACATGTCATTTATATTTGTATAGCGCTTTTCACAACACACATCGTCTCAAAGCAGCTTTACAAAAAATCATGCATTAACAAAAAATGTAGACTTTAAAGATACAGTTAAAAAGTCTTAAAGTGATCATCGTGTAATTTGATTAAGTGTGAATGTAAATTGTGTATAAAATTAAACAAATAATAATTGTATTTAGAACCCCTGTGAACAAGCTGAAGGCGACAGTGGCAAGGAACACAAAACTCCATAAGATGTTGGTTAATGGAGAAAAATAACCTTGGAAGAAACCAGGGTCACTGTGGGGGCCAGTTTCCCTCTGGCTAACGAGCATGAATATAATGCCAATATTAGTCATTTATGTGCAGTGCAGGTCATGGTTTAAGATTAGTAAACTATGTGTTAAGTTCGAGTGTTTACATTAATTTTTTTATGAACTGTAAGATTAATGACTAATGACTTTGAAGTCCATCCTGCATTAACTGCAGAAGTTCACATAGATGCATTGTCCTTTGTTGGTTGGCTGATGAAGGCTTTTGTTGGCAATTCAATTATAGTGTATGTATTCCATTTCAAGAGTGTAGTCCATCAATAGACAAAGGTGATGTAGGAAGAGATCAATCAAGTGCATCGCAGTTCAACCGTCAGGCCATTTCGGTGAGGTTCGGTGGGGCCCATCCTAAGTCCAAGAATCAGGCAGTGACATATGAAGTATCCGATGTCTTACTGTTGGCATCAGTTCATCCTCTGAAGTTCATCGTAAAAGACTGAAGTGATGTCTGACTAGCACCAGCTGCATTTAGTCATCATCACTCAGAGACACATAACAGTGGAGTCCGACACCAAGCAGGAACGGAGCTGGATCTGGCCAGCTCTGGTAACCTCGGGTTGAGACATGGAAGATATAGAATATATCTATATATTCTACATATATATATATATATATATATATATATATATATATATATATATATATATATATATATATATATATACACACATATTAGCGTAGATGTTATTCAATTTTATGCAGCGTTATAGATCATGATTGATGTATCTGGTTCCAGCAGACCTAACTAAATAGCCTAATTGTGAGTTGATAGATAAATTAGGTATATGTCTTTAGTCTATACTGAAATTGAGTAATTGTGTCTACATCCCGAACAGTGTTAAGGAGACTATTCCATTGTTTAGGAGCCAAACAGGAAAAGGATCTACCTACTTTTGTGGATTTTGATTTATTAACAAGCCAGAATTTTGTGATCATAATGAATGTGATGGAATATAGCATGCCAGAAGGTCACTTAAGTAATGCGGAGCTAGACCATTCAAAGCTTTTTATGAAGTTAAAATATTTTTTTTAATTAATACGAAATTTAACAGGTAGCCAATGAAATTCTGATAAAATGGGGCAAAAATTATCTTATATCTTGGTTCTAGTCAGCACTCTGGCAGCTGCATTTTGAACTAATTGATGTTATTTATTGAACTTGCTGGACCTCCTCCCAGTAATGCATTACAATAATCTAGTCTTGAGGTCATCAACATATGAATTAGTTTTTCAGCATCAGCAACAGAGAGCATGTGTCATAACTTAGCAATATTTCTGAGGTGCTGTTCTACAAACATTGGAAATTTGTTTTTTAAAGGACAGATAGGTATAAAATATAACACCCAAGTTCTTCACTGTAGAAGATGATGTAACAGTACATCCATCGAGAGTCAAATTATATTATAGTGGCTTATTTTGAGAGGTTTTTGGTCCAATGATTCGTACCTCTGTTTTGTTGCAATTGAGTAGAAGGACATTTCTGGCCATTCAATCTTTGATTTCATTGATACACTCTGCTAATTTGGAGAATTGTGAATTTTGGTTGGGTTTTGAAGAAATATAAAGTTGGGTGTAATTGGCATAACAGAGGAAACTTATTCCATGATTCCTGATAATATCTCCCAGGGGAAGCATGTATAAGGAGAAAAGCAGAGGCCCTAAAACTGATCCCTGTAGCACTCCATACTTAACTTTTGTTTGATTTGACAATTCCTCATTTACACATACAAAGTGGTAGCAGTCTGATAAATAGGACCTAAACCATGCTAATGCAAGTCCACTAATGCCAACATAATTTCCCAACCTATTCAAGAGAATGTCATGATCTATCATGTTGAAGGCAGCACTAAGCTCTAAAATCACTAGAAGAGAAATGCAGCCATGATCAGATGATAAGAGCCAGTAAATTGTAACTCTGATAAGTGCAGTCTCTGTACTGTGATGGAGCCTAAATCTTGACTGAAATTGTTCATATACTGTATACTATTTCTCTGTAGAAATGAACATAGTTGGGAGGACACTACCTTTTCTAGTATTTTCAACATAAATGGCTAATTAATTCTGTCTGTAAGTAGCTAATTCTCCAGGATCAAGCTGTGGGTTCTTAATAAGCGGTTTGATAACTGCCATTTTAAAGTTTCTTGGGACATGGCAAGGAGTTAATTATATTAAGTAGAGGTTCTGAGATTACAGGGAATACCTCTTTTAAGAGCTTTGGTTGGTTTTAGTTGGTACTGGATCTAACATACATTGTGGCTTTTGATTTTTTGATACGTTTTGTTAGCTCTTCATGACCTATGACAGCAAAGGATTGAAGTTTCTCGTGAGGAATATTATGAGACACTGTTTTCTGAGGTGCTGTGACAGCTGATTGTATAGTTCCAATTTTATTTTGGATTATTTAAATTTTACCAGTAAAGAAATTCATGAAGTCATTACTCTAGACCTGCAATGGAATATCTAGTTCAGTTGATGCTTTATTCCAAAACCAAATTAGCCACAGTACTGAATAAACACCTAGGATTGTTGTGGTTATTTTCTATCTGTTTGCTAAAATATGCTAACCTGGCAGCTTTCAGTGCCTGTCTGTAGCTACTATCCTTCCATGCACCACAAAATACCTCTAATTTTGTATTTTTCCAGCTGCTCTCCTGAGAGCATGAGTGTGATCTTTGTACCATGGTGCGGGGCTTTTTTCTTGAATTTTTTTAATCGGGGCGACACTATCAAGAGGCCTAGAGAAGACTGTATTTATATTTTCTATTATTACATCAAATTCTTCAGACTTTTTGACTTACTGAGTATGTGAGACAATTCTGGAAGATTATTATTGAAGCTATCTTTAGATTGCGTGAAATTAGCTGATAGCAGCAAACAAGAGATAAGGTTATGATCTGAGATGTCTTTGCTCTATATATGTCTCCATATGACCGAATTAAATTTTGTGTATGATTATGGCAATGAGTTTGTCCTGTCACAATTAGTCAGTCTCCAAGAGAGTTGAGAATATTGATAAATAATAATCCCAATGTGTCATTTTTATGATCTATGTGAATGTTGAAGTCACCAACAATTAAAGCTCTATCTACATTAACTACTATATCTTATAGAAAATTAGCAAATTCACCAAGGAAATCTCAGTACGGCCCAGGTGTTTCCCTCCATCAAAGACATTTACAAAAAACACTGTATCCGCAAAGCAACCAGCATTGTGGACGACCCCACACACCCCTCACACAAACTCTTTACCCTCCTCCCGTCTGGCAAGAGGTACCGAAGCATTCGGGCCCTCACGGCCAGACTGTGTAACAGCTTCTTCCCCCAAGCCATCAGACTTCTCAATACTCAGAGACTGGTTTGACACACACGTGTCCTGAGTTGCACTTTAATAACTGTCACTTTATAACTGTCTGCTACCTCAATAACTGCTATGTGCATAGAACATTATCTCATAGTATGTTATGTTTACATTTTTAGAAATTGTCATCTTTTTGCACTACTGAGTACTGGTCGGCGCTGCACTGTCTATTGTCCTGTTCATTGTCAGTAATTTGTTGTACTGTCCTGTACTTTTTGCACATGTTTGCACGTGCACTTTATATAGGTATATATAGGTAGTTTATATACAGGTGAAACTCGAAAAATTAGAATATCGTGCAAAAGTTCATTAATTTCAGTAATTCAACTTAAAAGGTGAAACTAATATATTATATAGACTCATTACAAGCAAAGTAAGATATTTCAAGCCTTTATTTGATATAATTTTGATGATTATGGCTTACAGCTTATGAAAACCCCAAATTCAGAATCTCAGAAAATTAGAATATTACATGAAATCAATTAAAAAAAGGATTTTAAATACAGAAATGTCGGCCCTCTGAAAAGTATAATCATGCACATGTACTCAGTACTTGGTTTGGGCCCCTTTGCATTAATTACTGCCTCAATGCCGTGTGGCATGGATGCTATCAGCCTGTGGCACTGCTGAGGTGTTATGGAAGACCAAGATGCTTCAATAGCGGCCTTCAGCTCTTCTGCATTGTTTGGTCTCATGTCTCTCATCTTTCTCTTGGCAATGCCCCATAGATTCTCTATGGGGTTCAGGTCAGGCGAGTTTGCTGGCCAATCAAGCACAGTAATACCATGGTCATTGAACCAGGTTTTGGTACTTTTGGCAGTGTGGGCAGGTGCCAAGTCCTGCTGGAAAATGAAGTCAGCATCTCCATAAAGCTTGTCTGCTGAAGGAAGCATGAAGTGCTCTAAAATGTCCCGGTAGACGGCTGCGTTGACTCTGGACTTAATAAAGCACAGTGGACCAACACCAGCCGATGACATGGCTCCCCAAACCAACACAGACTGTGGAAACTTCACACTGGACTTCAAGCATCTTGGATTGTGTGCCTCTCCATTCTTCCTCCAGACTCTGGGACCTTGGTTTCCAAATGAGATGCAAAATTTGCTCTCATCAGAAAAGAGGACTTTGGACCACTGAGCAACAGACCAGTTCTTTTTTCTTTAGCCCAGGTAAGACGTTTGACATTTGAAGCCCATGTCCAGGACCCGTCTGTGTGTGGTGGCTCTTGATGCAGTAACTCCAGCCTCAGTCCACTCCTTGTGAAGCTCCCCACACATTTGAATGGCCTTTTCCTGACAATCCTCTCCAGGCTACGGTCATCCCTGCTGCTTGTGCACCTTTTTCTTCCACACGTTTCACTTCCACTTAACTTTCTTTTAATGTGCTTTGATACAGCACTTTCAGAACATCCAACTTCTTTTGCAATTACCTTTTGAGGCTTTCCCTCCTTGTGGAGGGTGTCAATGATGGTTTTCTGCACAACTGTCAGGTCAGCAGTCTTCACCATGATTGTGAATTCAACTGAACCAGACTGAGAGACCATTTAAAGGCTCAGGAACCCTTTGCAGGTGTTTAGCTGATTAGAGTGTGACACTTTGAGACTACAATACTGAACCTTTTCACAATATTCTAATTTTCTGAGATTCTGAATTTGGGGTTTTCATAAGCTGTAAGCCATAATCATCAAAATTATATCAAATAAAGGCTTGAAATATCTTACTTTGCTTGTAATGAGTCTATATAATATATTAGTTTCACCTTTTAAGTTGAATTACTGAAATTAATGAACTTTTGCACGATATTCTAATTTTTCGAGTTTCACCTGTAGGTCATTTTATTTAGTCATGTCAGTCTCATGTGGTCTTATGTTGGTCCTTTCAGTTGTTTATATGTTAGCACCATGGTACACTGGAGGAACGTTGTCTACGTTCTTGCAGTGTACCATGGTACTACACTGTATATGGTTGAAACGACCAACATAAAACCACATTAGACTTGACTTGACTTGAGGTGATCTACAGGTGAAACTCGAAAAATTAGAATATCGTGCAAAAGTTCATTAATTTCAGTAATTCAACTTAAAAGGTGAAACTAATATATTATATAGACTCATTACAAGCAAAGTAAGATATTTCAAGCCTTTATTTGATATAATTTTGATGATTATGGCTTACAGCTTATGAAAACCCCAAATTCAGAATCTCAGAAAATTAGAATATTGTGAAAAGGTTCAGTATTGTAGTCTCAAAGTGTCACACTCTAATCAGCTAAACACCTGCAAAGGGTTCCTGAGCCTTTAAATGGTCTCTCAGTCTGGTTCAGTTGAATTCACAATCATGGTGAAGACTGCTGACCTGACAGTTGTGCAGAAAACCATCATTGACACCCTCCACAAGGAGGGAAAGCCTCAAAAGGTAATTGCAAAAGAAGTTGGATGTTCTGAAAGTGCTGTATCAAAGCACATTAAAAGAAAGTTAAGTGGAAGTGAAAAGTGTGGAAGAAAAAGGTGCACAAGCAGCAGGGATGACCGTAGCCTGGAGAGGATTGTCAGGAAAAGGCCATTCAAATGTGTGGGGAGCTTCACAAGGAGTGGACTGAGGCTGGAGTTACTGCATCAAGAGCCACCACACACAGACGGGTCCTGGACATGGGCTTCAAATGTCAAACGTCTTACCTGGGCTAAAGAAAAAAGAACTGGTCTGTTGCTCAGTGGTCCAAAGTCCTCTTTTCTGATGAGAGCAAATTTTGCATCTCATTTGGAAACCAAGGTCCCAGAGTCTGGAGGAAGAATGGAGAGGCACACAATCCAAGATGCTTGAAGTCCAGTGTGAAGTTTCCACAGTCTGTGTTGGTTTGGGGAGCCATGTCATCGGCTGGTGTTGGTCCACTGTGCTTTATTAAGTCCAGAGTCAACGCAGCCGTCTACCGGGACATTTTAGAGCACTTCATGCTTCCTTCAGCAGACAAGCTTTATGGAGATGCTGACTTCATTTTCCAGCAGGACTTGGCACCTGCCCACACTGCCAAAAGTACCAAAACCTGGTTCAATGACCATGGTATTACTGTGCTTGATTGGCCAGCAAACTCGCTTGACCTGAACCCCATAGAGAATCTATGGGGCACTGCCAAGAGAAAGATGAGAGACATGAGACCAAACAATGCAGAAGAGCTGAAGGCCGCTATTGAAGCATCTTGGTCTTCCATAGCACCTCAGCAGTGCCACAGGCTGATAGCATCCATGCCACGCCGCATTGAGGCAGTAATTAATGCAAAAGGGGCCCAAACCAAGTACTGAGTACATGTGCATGATTATACTTTTCAGAGGGCCGACATTTCTGTATTTAAAATCCTTTTTTTTATTGATTTCATGTAATATTCAAATTTTCTGAGATTCTCAATTTGGGGTTTTCATAAGCTGTAAGCCATAATCATCAAAATTATATCAAATAAAGGCTTGAAATATCTTACTTTGCTTGTAATGAGTCTATATAATATATTAGTTTCACCTTTTAAGTTGAATTACTGAAATTAATGAACTTTTGCACGCTATTCTAATGTTTCGAGTTTCACCTGTATATACAGTAGCAAGGGCAAAAGATGACAGAGATTTTGTATTTATATGTGACGGTGTCACATTAAGCATTATTAGTTCAAAAGACTTATATTCTGTCCTCTGAGTAACACCAAAAACTTCACTGTAAATTGTAGCAACACCTCCTCCTCGACCCTTCAGATGAGGCTCATGCTTATAACAATAATCTGAGGGAGTAGCTTCATTTAAACTAATATACAGTCGTCTGGTTTAAGCCAGGTTTCAGTCAAACAGAGCACATCCAAATTATGATTAATAATTTGGTAGAAAGAGATCGAATGTTAAGTACCCCTACCTTTATATGATGTTTATCTTCAATTTTCTTTTTTTCAAGTTTTACCTTAATCATATTTATTCTAAATGATTTAGTGAGAGGTTTGTGTTTGGTAGTTCGGAGAACAAACACAGTCTCCATATGATATCTAGGTGATACAGTCTCTATGTGTTGTAGTTTATGTGACCTGTGTGACATCTCAAGGCAGCTAGCAGATGTTCGGATTAACCAGTGTGTCTGCTTCCTGACCTGGGCCCCAATTAGTCAAATACTATCACAATTAAGAATATGAGCTAAAGTACTAGAGAGGAGAGTGGCACTTTCCCTGGAGGCATGGGGTCCGTCTCTCTTTAGCAGGTCAGATCTACCCCAAAAACTCTACTGCTAGCTATTCTCCAGACACCACTTTTTTCCCTCTCTTATGTTCTCACTTGGAGTTATGTTGGCATTTGTGGACAGGCACTAACATGGTTTCAGTCCTGACTGCTACCACTTTGTTTGTGTAAAAGAGGAGTTTTCAGATCAAGTAAAAGTAAAGTACAGAGTGCCAAATGGCTCAGTATTATGAATGGATGGACATTACATTTATATAGAGCTTTTCTGACACTAACACAAAGCACTTTACACCGTGAAAAGGGAACTCTCCTCAAGAACCACCTTTGTGCAGCATCCACCTGGATGATGCGACGGTAGCCATAGTCAAGTCAAGTCAAGTCAAGTGGTTTTTATTGTCGTTTCAACCATATAGAGTTAGTACAGTACACAGCAAAACGAGACAACGTTCCTCCAGGACCATGGTGCTACATAAAAACAACAAAGGACCAAAATAGGACCACATGAGACTACACAACGAAATAAAATACCTATATAAACTACCTATATATACCTATATAAAGTGCACGTGCAAACATGTGCAAAAAGTACAGGACAGTACAACAAATTACTGACAATGAACAGGACAATAGACAGTGCAGCGCCGACCAGTACTCAGTAGTGCAAAAAGATGACAGTTTCTAAAATGTAAACATAACATACTATGAGATAATGTTCTATGCACATAGCAGTTATTGAGGTAGCAGACAGTTATAAAGTGACAGTTATTAAAGTGCAACTCAGGACACGTGTGTGTCAAACCAGTCTCTGAGTATTGAGAAGTCTGATGGCTTGGGGAAGAAGCTGTTACACAGTCTGGCCGTGAGGGCCCGAATGCTTCGGTACCTCTTGCCAGACGGGAGGAGGGTAAAGAGTTTGTGTGAGGGGTGTGTGGGGTCGTCCACAATGCTGGTTGCTTTGCGGATACAGTGTTTTTTGTAAATGTCTTTGATGGAGGGAAGAGAGACCCCAATGATCTTCTCAGCTGTCCTCACTATCCTCTGCAGGGCTTTGCGGTCCGAAACGGTGCAAGTCCCAAACCAGGCAGTGATGCAGCTGCTCAGGATGCTCTCAATAGTCCCTCTATAGAATGTAGTGAGGATGGGGGTTGGGAGATGTGCTTTCCTCAGCCTTCGAAGAAAGTAGAGTGTGACAGTATGCTCACTACACACCAGTTATTGGTAGGTCCCATATTTTTTCCTTATATATATACTTCCCATGGGAGACATTATCAGGTACAAAGGAATTGAATTTCACTGTTATGCTGAGGATACTCAGCTTTATATTTCCACGAGACCTGATTAACTTTTGCAATTTCCCAAGTTAGCTAAGTGTATTAATGATATCAAAAACTGGATGGCAAAAAATTTACTTCTGCTCAATTCTGACAAAACACTTCTAGAGTCTAGACATAAAATACTAGAATAAAATTTGACTCTCGATTGATGTACTGTTTGTACAGCTGTCTTCTACAGCTGTTTGTTGAACAGCACTCTTCCAGCTCAGAAATATTGTCAAGTTGCAACACATTCTCTCTATTTCTGATGCCGAAAAACTAAGTAAAGTTTTCATGACCTCAAGACTAGATTGTGATTTGATTCAAAACGCATCAGCTAGAGTGCTGACTAGAACCAAGAAATACATTCATATCATCCTCATTTTATTGTCGCTTCATTGGCTACCTGCTATGTTTCGTATAAATGTACAAATTCTGCTTATTACTTATAAAGTTTTGAATGGTCTAGCTACTCAGTACTTATGTGATCTTCTATAACGCTGTTATTCATTACTTTCACTATGATCGCAAGAATATCAAAATCCACAAAAGGAGGTAGATAATTATCCTAGTTGGCTAAAGACTCATCTCTTAAACCAGGCACCACACTAAATATATACCTCAACAAATAGTTATAATATTCTGTCAGGTTTTGCCAGAAACACTTATAATATTCTATACCTAAACTTAAAAAAGTGAATAGCATCTAAACTAATAATTCTCTCTGTCTGTCTCAACCTCGGGATACATACAATATTCTGAGGTAAACAGAGCCTGCCATATCCAGCTCGATGTTCCACTACCACTGCTGTGTGTTGCATCCAGCTTTGATGATCACTGACCGCATAACTTCAGTCTTCTATAATCGACTTCACTGAGGATGAACGGCTGCCAACAGTAAGACATGGGATATTTCACTGTCGAATGCCTGCACCTCAGGCTTAGGATGGGCTTCACCGAAGTAAACCACCAAACTCCCAGCCAGACTGTGAATACCTATCTGACCTTCGCCAGCATCATCATAGGATGGACAAATTTTAAAATGGAATACATATATGAAATATTAATGCCAACTAAAGCCTTCATCAGCCAAATAAATAGAAAACTGCATCTACAGTATGTGCACTTCTGCAGTCAATTCAGGATGGACTTCATAGACTTTTAATCGGTGTTCTTAGAGTTCATACACCAAAATGTACTAAGTTTACTCACATACAATAAAGCCTTGTACTACACATATAAAACTAATATTGGCATTATATCCATGCAGTTTAGCCAGAGGGGAACTGACCCAAAGGCGCATCCTTAGAGGACATTTATATAGTGGCAGGTTGCCCCTCAGCATACTTTTGTCAGATTGTATAATTTAGTTGAGGGATTAACTCCTGCTTTCCAGGGTTTCTGTTTAAACAGAGATATATGTGTTATACAGCTTGGTGGGCTGCTATTTGCTTGTTACATGGGATGATACAGCTGGCAGCTACTTGGTAGTATGGTAAGATGGTATACAGTTCTTAAAGCACTGTATAATGTAAAATCTATTAATTTATTCATGCTGTGTGGGAGATGCTGTGTTTGCCTATTATTGAACTTTTGACCGTGTCGATAAGACCCTTCTATCACCCTGGAGAATTTTCTCAAATAAGAAAAACTACAAATCAATCACCTTCTCCGCCTTTTTATTTTAATTATTTGAATCAAAACAAACTTTAAAAAATATTTTTTTAAATAATTATGTTGCTGTATTGAAAATTTTTTTTTTTCAATAGTCAGTAAAAATAAATATTTTTTCAATGATCATACACTTTTGGAGCAGAAAAGGACACATTTTCCTGAAGAGGTGATTTTAGCCCCATTGTACCCTACCATACAGTGCATATATCTTTCATTCCATTCAATTCAATCTCTGGAATATCTTTCATTCCATTCAATTTGATCTCTGGAGAATTTATTACTCCACCCCCTGCATAACATCATTACAACCCTGTTGAACCCACGTGGTTTGAATAACGAATGTGCTGATTTGCGAAATAGTTACTGCGTTTTCAGGAAACAGTCATGACTGGCTAGTTACTTTCTTTAACAATGAATCATACTATAGTGGTTTACCAGTGAGCTATGTCATTGTAAGGGCAATGCTTTCAGTGGGGTATTATTAAATTTATATACCTGGCATGTGCTGAATTAAAAAATAATAATATTTAGGAGCAACACAGAACACAAAACTAAAATTAAGACTAAGACTACCGAGCAACATAGAATCAGGCAAAACCAAAACTTAAGAAAATAAGCAGCCAAATGGCAGAAAAAGCATCAGCTTCTCGCATGTCAGATCTGTTACCCAGCTAGCTAGCTCATTCTGTCTAATATAATCTGCTTGTGTCTCTTGACCTTACCGTTACAAGAGATACATAGCCTGCTGGTCTCACCACAGTGTGAGCCTCTTGCAGAGCTACAGCTAAAATGTTAGAAGTAGTATAGTAGTTCTTTTTTGCTGCAGAAATGCAGATTTACTTTGAATTCTAATATTCCTGAAAAAATAACAACAACTTAGAAACCAATATAAATATGCACAGCTAATGTTTTAGGTTTATTATAAATATTATGATGGTAATACATTCTTTATTCTTCATGGTGTATCAAAATTGTGACCCAAACCCAAAATATGTACCGAACCATGAGTTTTGTGTACCTTCATCAAATACTGTAGATGTCGGGGTGAAGTATGTGTTATCTGAGTTGTTATAACAAGTTAAAAATGCTCTTTTAATTTCAATAATAATAATATATCATATCTAATAATATAATCAAAGAAGACATTTGAATTACCCATACCTGACTCTGAAGAGCTTGATGTTGATAAAGGGAAATCCTAGCCTTTGTAGTTTCATCTGTAGTGAGACTGAGAGATTTAGGGTCTGACATAGATCTTTGGATATTCTTCATTGGCCGGGGAAGGGCCTGATGTCTCTGTGGTGGCTCAACAATACAGGACTTCTGCTGCGGGGTGACATGGGCTTTATTCAGCCTCTCACTAGAAGAGAATGATGTTTCTATGATGCATTGTGGAGATGAAAGAGGAGAAACAGGGGAATACAGCACCTGTGGCGATTTTGGTTGTTGCCGGATCAAGCTGGACAAAGACTCATTACGCATGTGATGCTGCTGGTAGCCAAACTCTAAAGGATCAGGTCTCAGTCTCCCATACTTTATAACACTCTGTTGACCCAGAGAGAATGTATCTGTAGAACCGACTAACTGGACACTGGTGGGACTGACAGTGGTAGCGGTGCTTATCTGTGGAACAACTATCCTTTGAGACTGGGTCTCAGGGTCAGTTTGACACGCTAAGCTTTGACCCAATTGTGTCCTCTCAGGACCAGAAATATAGTGGACAATTTCAACCTTGCTGGGGTCAGGCATAGTGACATGTATACTTGGCGATACTCTATCTGTTTCTGTTTGGCAAGAGCAGTCTTGAATGGTTTGAATGGCAATGCTGGAAGATGCAGCTTTAGCAAATAAAGTAGTAAATGGAGGCACTTCGGATTTATGGTCTACACCAGATTCACCAGAATGTCTGGAGTAACGGGAGCGTCTCCGTCTCACTGGCTGCTCCCACTCTGCCTTATCTTCATCATCATCTGTCTGAACACTGCAGTCCACACTGCGCCTAGTCCGTCTTCTTCTAGACACCAGGTACCTCTCCTCTCCATCTTCATCATCTGTTTGCACACTACTGTCTTTTAGTCTCTGAGGCAAAGGGAACATTGTCACTTCTCCCTCAGTTCCATCCTGTAGACGAGGCATAGATCTTTGTTTACGCATAGACCTAATTTCTGTCTGATCATCACAATTTCTCAAGCACATCTCTGAAGCAGAGTTGGGCAGTGTTCTTAAGAAAACTTGAACATCACTATACAACACATCTGAGGCCAGTTCCTGTGACTGAATTATTCTGCTAGCTTGGTCACTGAGGGAATTTGCATTGGCTGCAGAAACAACAGTTGCAGTCTTCTGTCTCTTTTGTTCCTCAAGTTGCTGCTGTAGCTGTTGTTGCAAAGACTGTATCTGGTCAAGCTGCTGTTTTTGTTGAGCTAGTTGCTCTCTTTGCAGGACTAACTGGCTTTCTCTCTCAGCTTGCTGCTGCTGCAAAACGTGTTGCTTTATAGTCTGTAATTCCTGAATCTCTCGCTGCACTAGCATGTGCTCTTTTTCTCTATGCCTTTGCAACTCAGCACACTCCCGCTCAAGCTCTTCCTGAAGCCTGAGCTGTCGCAATTTTTCCAGCTCCACTCTCTCTCTTTCTAGTTGCAAAAACTGTTCCTGCTGTTGATGTAGTCTTTCATCTGTTTCTTTTTCTTGGTTCGGAGCAAGACTGAGAGCAGTAGCTGTACCAGCTTCAGTTGATGAGGGTGGCTGTGTTTTGTGCTGAGCAGTAGGGTGACAATGCATTGGAGAATAGGAATGAGCAGATGATTTAGCTTGTGGTATTTGGTGTTGTATAAGAGGCTGGGTAGTAGCCTTGGCTGGAAGGTGGGCCTTAGATAGATTTATTGGCTGCAACTGGATTTCAGGTTGGGTCATTTGAGTTGAAACAGGAACAGAGGTAGGGCCATCAGGTAAAGGATAGGGCTGAATTGGTTGTGTTACTGTCTCAGCTGCTGATAAGCTTACTGGAGACTTGCCCAGGTATAATGGAGTATCTTGGGATGTTGTGATAGCAGGAGACTCAATCACTTTTGTAGAAGTTGCAACAGAGAGAGGATTAGGTGTAGAATATTGGAAAGGAGTCTGTCCTGTCCTTGGAGCTACTGGCAATCTGGTTAGGCTTGCCAGAGGTACTGGTGTCATATTTGGTGCAGGATATGGTCTGTATGCCCCTCTTAATAAAGGCCGCAGCACAGAAGCAGGCTGTGTAGTAATTGGAACTGTGGATGCAATGGGTGTGTTTATAGTTGAATAGATCATACCATCAGCTGATTTAATAGCTGATGGATACATAGCTCGAAGACTGTCTTGTCTTGCATTGATGAGATCAGTTAGAGCTTGGCTATGGGAAAGAGGCTTAACATCTGTACTGTACTTAAAACTAGGTCTTGGACCTTGCAACATATTAATTCTACCAGGTGGACCACTGCTTCCTCCAGTACTCAGTTGCAGAATGTCTGGGTTGCTACTATATCTATCCATGGAGTTAAGAGCGGCACACATACGACTTATCTCCCTGGCAGTTGTAGCACTATACTGGGCAAGATTAGACTCAGCAAAATCACCTGAGAAATATCCATAATCTGTGCTGATGTTGGACAGTGAGCTGTACCTCCTAATTGGTAGAGCTGCAACATCACCCTGACGAAGATCTGTGTAGGAACCATATTGAAGTCCCATTCCAAGGTATCCTCTTTCATAGCAATGCTTTATAGTGTCAGTGGATAATTGTGAGGCTTGGACATGGGGATCAAGCTTTTCTGAATATGATG